>NW_021590659.1:0-292 GCF_001605985.2 Dendrobium catenatum
AAAAGGGAATTAACCAATTTGGGGACCACGGCTTGCCATAAACAGATTTGAGTAAAGGCTGAAATAAAAACAGATTTTGATAAAAGGAAACTTTCCTTACAGGATGTAGCCGTTTGGGATTGCAAAATCTGTGATTAATTCCTTTACAACAATTGACTCAATCTTAGGAGTCAATTAAGGAAGGCAATTAATGACTCTTGAGGGATTTGAATTTCCGATCCAAAATTCCAAGGGGGGCGGCGGGATGGGGATCTGGGGTTGGCTGGCAGGGTGTTGGGCTGGCCGGTGGCTG
>NW_021590660.1:0-306 GCF_001605985.2 Dendrobium catenatum
TTTTAAATAATGCTCTCTATTATTAAATTCATCCATAAAAATTATAAAATCTTTTTCAAGTTCAGTGTGGGATGACTTCAATAGTTCATGATGTTTATTCAATTTATAACACTCATCTAATAGTTTCATGTGGTTGCTATTAATTTTTGTGTGATCTTTCCTAAGGATTTCATAATTTTTTTTGTAATTAAAAGAAATCTAAATTCAATATAGCATGCATCTTTTTAATTTTTTTATATCGTATGAATTTTTTTAGAAACATCAAATTTTTGCAAATCTATTTTTTTCATGGCTTATGTTTTGATG
>NW_021590661.1:0-337 GCF_001605985.2 Dendrobium catenatum
AGTAATATAACAATAATTATATTAAAATAATAATTTAAATAATATTAAAAATAGGTGTTTTTACTGTTTTTACAATATTTTAAAATTTACAGGTCATTTTTATATAAAAAAATTTTATCATGTAGAGGACGACGATACGAATCCAACGAGGTATTGTACGCAAAAATCGGACAAAAAACAAATTTTTGGTGAATTTTGGAAGTTTTCTTAGTAAAAACAAATAAAAAAATCAATTTTTTTTAATTTAAAAATGGCGGCGGGACCCGATTGGACCACGTGGCACATCCCGGTTGGCTGGCGCGGTTCGGGCCAATCATTGGCGGCGGCGCAATGATTG
>NW_021590662.1:0-261 GCF_001605985.2 Dendrobium catenatum
CTTTTTCATAATTTGAAAGCTCTTTTCCTAGTGCATGCAATGCAGTAACAATCTGAGTAAACCTAGTGTACATGTCAGAAATCGATTCATGAGGTTTCGTACGAAAAAGTTCGTAGTCATGCAAGAGAAAGTTCAAACGAGATTGCTTAATTTCCTTAGTACCTTCATAGGTGATGCATAATTTATCCCAAATCTCTTTTCCAGTTTTGCAAGTTGAAACACGAATGTAATCTTCAGATTTCAAAGCATAGAAAAAACAGT
>NW_021590663.1:0-339 GCF_001605985.2 Dendrobium catenatum
CTACTGAACTGACCTGAGGCCGGGCAGGCTCCTGCTGTTGTCTCCATCCTCGACGACGTGGGCGTCATCCTACCACAGGAGAAACTGCTATCGGCCTAGCAACTGGAACTGTCTGCACTGACTGCTGGGGTGTCTGCCCCCTCTGCCAACTGTAAAGTCTCCTCGCAGTCTGCCTTCGTAACTAAAAAGTAGCCTGAGAAATCCGCCGGAGTATCTTCTCCAGACTGACAGACCCCCTACCATGAGCTAGGCAGACGATGTGTCGAATCCTCTAAGTGAGGGCTCGAACACCAGCGTCCTTGGGGACCTTAGCCCGAGGCAAGGTAATGGCAACAGGAG
>NW_021590664.1:0-1460 GCF_001605985.2 Dendrobium catenatum
ATATATTAGTTTTAGATCTACACATGCGAAAACCTATAGACTTTAAGGTTGACCTTCAACTCCATCTCTAGTCTTATCAACAAGAAGAATGTCATCAACAAAAATTATACACCAATATACATTCTCTTGCAAATGTCTAGTGAGAACATACATAAAAAATTAAGCAAATGTCTAGTGAGAACATCCATAACTAAAGCGAAAATATGAACATCAAATCCCTCTCTAGACTCATCAACAAGAATTAAAATATCATCAACAAAATGCATACAACAAGAAAAAAATATATTACTGGCAAACTTCAACAATAAACTGAACGGAGGAGGCTAACTTTAGTAATGAACGAAAGGGAGGCGGTGTGCTTTAGCAATAGACGACAGTGAATAGGGGCAAGGTCAGCGGCAAACATCGGTGAGGGACCGATTGCAATAACGGTGGCGTTCGGGGCAGGTTTCAAATGTGAGTGGAGTGAACTGAAACAAAGAGGGAAAAATGAGAAGAAAGACTATGGAGTGGCCGAAATATGGTTCTTTCCATAAAAAATACATGAAATTTTTTGTTGATTTTAAGTAGGCTGATAGATTTTATGCTGGTGATTTCGTCGATAATTTCTAGTGGAAATTGCACCATAATTTAAAATATACCAGCAAAAAAATTGACGGAATATACGTTGGTACCATCACGACTGAATTTATGATAGTAATTTCGCTGTAAAGTTATCAACGCATAATTCACCGGTTACACCACCTCTTTTTCTTGAGCAAACATGTCCACCAGAAAGTCTGACGGTAACGGCAAGTTTTCCTATAGTGCCATATGTCTCCTCCCACATCAAATGTATTGTAGAGTGGCTTGTGCTTTAACAATCTATGCCAACCCATTTCTTACTACTCTCCATTGTTTTTTTTAGCTCTATCCAGACTATTTTGGAAACATATCACTCACCATTTGAGCGATCATGTCAACAAATTTTTTTATATTTTTAAATATCACTAAAAAAGCTTCAATATTAGATTCAAACCTCTTTCCTTTCGATTTCGTTTGCTTGATCAAGAAATAAATCTTAAATTCAAAATAATTCCTTTAAAATAAAATAAGTCTATACATGTAATCAATGAATAATACAATCATTAATATAGATGGTCATAAGCATATTCTTCCACTAACCATTACTTTTATACCAATTTGTAACACCCCAAGAATTAAAGTAAAAAGATTTCTTTTCTTTTCTCTTTATTATCTTTTCAATTTATTCTATTCTTTTTTTTTTTCGATTAACAATCAATAATCATTCATTTACAATCAGATTAATTCGACATCTAGAGCTAATTAATTGTATCAAAAAAATAAACAAATGAAAAATATTTTTATATTTCTTTTGTCAATATTTACATTTTACAACCAAATAAAAAAAATTATACAATATTCACTACAAGCTACAAAAGAATAACTCTAACAAAAAA
>NW_021590665.1:0-530 GCF_001605985.2 Dendrobium catenatum
TCCAAGGATCTTCTCACTCTCTCAAACTCCACCATTTTCTCTCTCCCTTTTAAGTTTTCTCTTCAAATTTCCTCCATAAGAATGAAGCTTCAATGACTATCAAATACACTAACTTATAAAAATAAAAGGTCTTAAATAAAAGAGCTCCAAAATAGCTCTTAATTGTAATAAATTAACTTTATTATCTAGGATGATATAAGGATTATCCAATATAATCAATACAAATTATGAAGTATCATCCAGAACATTACCCTGAATGCATATCTGGATGATGAAGAAGTAAATTGATTGTTCGAGATGATCTCACAATCGTTCGGGCCAATTACTACAAAAGGGCACATATCGTCTAGGGCATCACTCTTAATGGAGCCTTGTTGATTATAGATCATCCAGAAAGAACTAAAGTTTGTGAACTGATCATCCCGGATGATCCTGTAATCATCCAGGATGATATGATTGAGTAATCAACCCATAATTTATTTCCTTAATTACTAGATTAATTTAGGCAAAATTGTACGTTATCATCCAAG
>NW_021590666.1:0-639 GCF_001605985.2 Dendrobium catenatum
CACAAAAGAAACTATTTAAACATTTAGCATTTAATTATTCTAAGTCACGTTCTTGTACAGTCCAATCTGTAAAAGGTATTTTTACCATTTCTCCATCAACTAATCTAGTTGGTTTTGTGTAGACATCTTGGACTAGCATCCACATGCGATAATCAAGTGACTGTAAGAAAGTAGACATGCGTGTTTTCCAAAAATCAAAAGGAATATTGTCGAACAGTGGAGGTCTAGTGATAGAGTAACCCTCAGGTGTGTTTCGATTTCCGAAAGTAGCCATCTACGTTAATCAAAAGTAGTTCAAACTTATGATTTTGAAAGGAAGCTCTGATACCACTTGTTGAGTCTAGTAATTAGGTTTTTAAGCCTAAGTGAATGTCTCAAGGCTACCAAGAGGGGGGTGAATTGGTAGTTTAAAAAATTTAAATCCCCTTATAGAAAATTATTGAACTGAAATAAAATTTCATTTAAATTTTGTAGAAAAATGTTTTTCAACCACAGAGTTTTTTTTTTAAATTGAAATATAAAGTGCGGAAACATAAAAATAGTAAAGTAAATGACACCAGATTTATAGTGGCTCGGTCTATAACCAGACCTACATCCACTCCCCACAGGCACCCTCTGAGTATTGCACTAATACCAATA
>NW_021590667.1:0-382 GCF_001605985.2 Dendrobium catenatum
TGACTTTTGCATTGCTCTGATCGTCCCGGGACGATCCTAGATTGGCCCGGACGATCCTTACAGGAAAACTTTCCTGTAACTTCTGTACAAAATCTGGAATAACATTTGAACTAATCGTCCCAGGACGATCCACGATCAACCCGGATGATATGAGTAAAACTGCTGTTACAATCTCCCCAATTTCAAAAAAAATGTCGTCCTCGACATTGTCTAATCAGAACCCAATCAAAACAAATACGGATACGACTTCCTCATGTCAGACTCTTTCTCCCAAGTCGCTTCTCGTGCAGTTCGGTGCTTCCACTGCACCTTAACCTTCAGAATCTTTTTACTCCTCAACTTACAAACATCGTAAGCTAAAATCAACTCGGGTTCTTCTTTA
>NW_021590668.1:0-259 GCF_001605985.2 Dendrobium catenatum
TTGGTTTATGTTGGTGGGTTTAGTCATTAAGATAAAGGAAGAGTGGTTCACTTCCTTCCTAAGTCGATGTCTATTCCTAACTCCATCAGAAGGGTCTCTTAAGATCAGATATTTAGGGTGACTCGAAGAGTATCTCCAATCTCTAGGTAAAGTATGTGATGGTTCAACCCTTTCCTCTAGATCTACATTTTCTTCTCCTTGGGAAACCTCTCCTACCCCTTCAGTGTTCTGGTGCTCTACCCTCTTCTCTAAATTTTCT
>NW_021590669.1:0-240 GCF_001605985.2 Dendrobium catenatum
AAAGACAACAAAGGAATTGACTCGAACCTTAAATTAATCACAAAAAGGCTTGAACTTCAATCAAATTTAAACAAGGACTTTGACAAGTTGGCAACAGACTTGTGGACTTAATTTAGACTCAAGCAAAACAAGGGCTTTGACATTGAGCTTGAACACTATAATAAAAGCTTAATTTGGACATTGAAAATTTGGACTCAAATGTTATTTGAGCTATAATGACATTGAGCTCAAACTTGAACT
>NW_021590670.1:0-283 GCF_001605985.2 Dendrobium catenatum
TAAATGTTAATCCTGTTAAGGAACTACTTGTAGACAAAGTAGCTAGAAATCCACAGGCGAAGAGACCAAATATTAAAATTAATTTTTCAAAAGAAAAATATTTCCTGTCGGAAGATGGTATAGATGTTAAGCTATTTGAGCCTGGAGTGATGGCGAATTAAGAGACAGTCAAATATTCTATTATGGTTAAAATTTTTGAAAGTGATATCCCTCTATAGTTGATGGCTGAAGAACTTCATAGACAGTGGCTTCATTTTGGTAAATTCAACCTAACTTCTCTTTC
>NW_021590671.1:0-365 GCF_001605985.2 Dendrobium catenatum
GTCCTCAGAGTGTTGCTGCTCCTATGCAGCAACGTAGACGTCAAAGCGGGTCTCCCATCGATCAAACCTCTCAATCAACTGATCAACCGGTGAGTGCTGGTGGCGAACGAAGTGATTCGCCGTGGACCAATCAAGATAAGGATCTGAGGCGATTAAGTGCAGCTTATACCCGGTGACGGATAGCTGTAAAAGATCAACACAATCCTGATATGTGATTTCGACAGGGCGTCGATTCACATAGGAGGTCAGGGATGTGAAGGTAGGGTTAATACGAAGGTTTGCAAAAAACTCTGGAAGAAACTAGGTATTGAAAGGGAAAGCAAGAGACAGAATGAAGAAAAGGGAGGTGTGAGCGAAAAGATCCA
>NW_021590672.1:0-523 GCF_001605985.2 Dendrobium catenatum
CCCTTAAACTTAAAAAAATAGGGAAAATGCCCTTGAACAATTTAAAATAGGGAGATAAAATTTGGACATGTCAGAAACATGCCCAATTTCAATCCCCCAAAATTCCAGACCTGGTGGACATGACATGTATTTAAAAAGTAATTAAAGAAATTCATAAAATGCTCAAATTAAAATTAAACCTAAGACTGACCTAAACAGGGTCTAAAACAATAAGGCTTTTGTAGAGCTCCTTGAGACTTTTCCAATGAGCCTAAGAACACCTAATTTTGATAAGTGTGCAGGGAGTTATGAATTTTTGAAGTTCCCTTAAATTTCTGGATTTATTAATCCGGCAATTACACAGTCAGCAACCGTTACCACGCAGCGCGCGCTGATTCGCCAGGCAATGATTGGCGCAAACCGTTAACTGCCAGATTAAACACAGCCATCGGATGGCGGATCGAAAGATTGGGATCGAAGATGCTCCGATACCGTGGGATCTAATCAGAGTCGTTGATCAAGATCAACGGCTGGGATTTCGTCT
>NW_021590673.1:0-389 GCF_001605985.2 Dendrobium catenatum
AGCTAGCTCGAGCTTGAGCAGAACTTCGAGCCCGTTAGATTATTCAGTTCTAGTTCGCTTCAGATGATGCTCAACTATATTACTCGTCGAGCGGCTCAATTAAATGTGCGCGAACCTGCGGACCACAGAACCTGAATCGCATAAGGCGAAGCATGGGTCAACTAGTGAAGTGCAAAAGTGAACTGGCGAGCAGAGTGCAAATGCCAGACCAAAGAAGGCGAAGTGTGCTAGAATGCTAAACTGCGAAAGGCGAAGCGCGCGCAAATGCCGGACCACAGAAGCTCACGAGCCGCTCTCGAGCTCATTTTAGTAGCACGAGCTGAGCTCGAGCTCGCCTTTAGAACTCAATTCAAGCTCAAACTTGAGATTTGACTCACAAGTTCTAAAGG
>NW_021590674.1:0-215 GCF_001605985.2 Dendrobium catenatum
GGATTTTCGTACAACGCTAAGACAATAAACTTTATATTTCTCTACCGCCGCGAATACTCCTTGACGCAACAACAGTGTTATTCAATTAATTATTATTTAAAATATTTAACTCTTTAAATATAATTTTATTAAACTTTTATTCTTAATTAACTATTCATTATCTAATAATAATTATTAAATATTAGATTACTACCCAATTATTGAGTTATTTTTGC
>NW_021590675.1:0-630 GCF_001605985.2 Dendrobium catenatum
CATAGAACGAATAGGAACTGGCTTGAAAAATTTTCTAAATCCTATTCGTCCGGGACGAAATTAAATATCGTCCAGGATGACTTGGTCTCTGTAAAATTTTTGTCCATAAGAAATTAATTATTGTCAGAAAAAGAGTTGCTCTCTATAAAATTTTTGTCTAGACGAAATTAATTTTCGTCCAGACGAAATTAATTTTCGTCCAGGACGATTTGGTCTCTGTAAAATTTTCATTCAGACGAAATTAATTATCGTCAGAAAATGAGTTGCTCTTTGTAAAATTTTTGTCCAGACAAAATTAATTATCGTCCAGGACGATCTGGTCTCTGTAAAATTTTGTCCAGACGAACCAATTTTTGTGCAGACAATTAACCGACTTAGAACGGTTTTCAACAGTTTCTAGAACCGACCTAATAATAACCGTTCGTATCGGACGAACATAGTTTGTACGGGACAATCAGCGTGTACAAAGATATTTTGTACACATATACAAATAGGGTCGTTTCAAAGCGTTTAAGTAAAATCTTCTAGGATGATCCACGATCGTACGGGACGATCCACTGCGTACAGAATTAAAAATTTGTAGTTTTTGGTTAGTTTTTCTTTTCTTTTGTATAAATAGTCCAAATTAGA
>NW_021590676.1:0-1416 GCF_001605985.2 Dendrobium catenatum
TTTGCACGTCTAGGAGGCACCACCACTTAGTTTAGGCTCTCCTAGATCTAAAGACATGGTTTGTTTACTTTTTTTGTGTACTTTCATGCATTATTATCTTGAGGGTTAGATAAAACTTTATTTTAAACCCATATAACATAGTGACACCTTAAGGACAACAATTAAGGACCCTTAGAAAATATCTAGGAGCTAGGATAGATCACTGATTGACATGAAAACTTCAACATTTAAACTTCATGACATTTAGAGCATTCCAAAATTTTTTAGGATTTTTTTAGGAGCTTTTAGATTTCTTAATTAACCAACCCTAATTTATCTACTAAATAGGGTCCTGAGACATTCTAAAAATTCTAATAAATCCCTTTCAACTTAAAAAATTACCCATAATAGATCAAACTATTCAGAATTAGGCCTTTAACTTGAGATAAATAAGACTCCTTAGTTTGACCTAAATCTGACCCTTAACCTAGCGTTTATTAGAAATTATCATTTTACCCATAATAAATAATTAAATATTATTAAAAATCTCAAATTCTCCCCAAATACTTGGGAACACCTTCTTAGATCATTTCTGACCTTTAGAGGTGATTCCAATTAGTTTGGAGTTGATTTCGATCAAAACCATAAAATCACCCCTTAATTCGATAATTTAGATAATTTTCGTAAATACCCAATTTTAGAAATTCATAACTAATTGTATAAAATTAAAAATTAGGCAAACTCACTTGCATTCAACTCCAATTTGGGTCTAGTATTTATTAAAAATATTAAGATTCTAGAAACCCTCTTAAATTCAAAAATCAACTTTTTGGTCAACCCCATCTTATAGTTTAGGGACCCAAACTTAGAAGATCCATATCTTCGCATAGGAGACTCTAAATCTAGTGTACTACATGTCTAACTACTCATATTAAGGTCTAGTATTTATCTAAAATATTAGGAACCCCAAACCTAGCCTATTTCCCATAGTGACCTTTTGGACCCCCTCAACCTAGTACCTAGAAGGACCCGAGACTTTCCACAATTGGAAAATAAAATTTAAACTTCAATTATCACTTCCATAAATATTTAAAACTGATCAACAAACTAAAATAACTAAAATAGACCCTAATCCATTAATATTTAAACTCTAATAAAAATTTTCTTTTTTGGCCTATAACAAACCAGAACTTTGGGTAACTTTAACTAACTACCCATATTCGGTCATATCCAAGCTACACCAGCCAAATACACACGTAGAATTGTTTGCTAGAGCACCACTTCTAGAGTTAGGCTAGGCCAGTGTTTACTTTTTCTACTGTATGTCGAAGCTTTTTGATGATTTCACTGCATGCTGTGATAAATACTTGGTGTGTTTGCTTACTTTTACAGCACTCTGAAAATGATGTCATGGGCGTTATATTTACCCCTACGTTA
>NW_021590677.1:0-305 GCF_001605985.2 Dendrobium catenatum
GAGCTGAAAAATTCTCCCATGTAGCATCTTTTGGATTGGTGAGTGTTTAATGCAAGAGAACTTGTCTGTGTGGTAGACCCGAATTATATGTGAAGCAAGAATGGCATAAGGTAAACAGATAGGTTAATAATTATGAATGAAATCTGATAATTGGGAAATTGTATTGGCGGATTGCCTTTAAAGGGTTCTAGAAAAAATATGAAAAACATGATGAATTTTATAGTTAAAAGGAAGAGTGAGCCACTATGCAACTGGATTGATAATAGACTGAATAGGAAAGGGACTAAAGTTACGCTTGGCTAGTT
>NW_021590678.1:0-244 GCF_001605985.2 Dendrobium catenatum
CACGTGCGGGGGTATTTTATAATATTTATAGATGCCTTCTGTCTGCTTGTATAAGGGTTGCAGATCCGGTGGCGTGGCGTAGCAGCTTCGAATAGAATTGTTCGCTGCTTCATACAGGTAGACTGTCATGCACTATTTGTTGATTTTTGTAGGCAGGTCATAGTGCACTAACTAATCTCCTGCCTTAGATCGTAGGAGCTTGCACTCGTCATATTCTTCATATATTTTATGGTAGTCTTTGATC
>NW_021590679.1:0-355 GCF_001605985.2 Dendrobium catenatum
ACTGTAATTACAGAGTCTAAAGATCTTAACATTTATTATATTGACAATCTTCTAGTTCACTCATTGCTTATGAGCAAGGAGTAAGTCAAAGAAAGATTGATGCAGGTGAACCACGAAAGGAGAAAAATATTGCACTAAAGGTGAAAGAGCCAGAAAGTGAACACTCACAACCTGTGGATGAAGGTTTCTAATGAAGTAATTTGTTATTAATGCAGGAAACCAGATCATGTAAAGACTGATTGTCCAAAAATCAAAGCCACTCCTAGCAAGGAGAAGGCAGAGGAGAAACCAATGGTAAATAAGGGCAAGAAGAAGGTTCAAAGAGCTTTCTGGGCGGACTCAGCTTCAGACTCAT
>NW_021590680.1:0-362 GCF_001605985.2 Dendrobium catenatum
TGTTCCTCTTTTTAAAGGCAGGAAATCATCTTTTTTATTTAATGATCTTATTGCCTCTGTTCAAAACAAACTGCAGTCTTGGGAGTCTAATTTCCTCAGTTTTGGTGGCAGACTCATTCTTATTAAAAGTGTACTATGTGCTTTAGCTGTTTACAGTTTTCAAACTATTGCTCCTACCAAAACTGTTTGTAATAAGATCCATAGGCTTATTAATAATTTCTTCTGGCGTGGCACTACTTCTTCAAAAATCAATTGGTCCAAATGGGATAATTGTTGTGGTGTTAGGGGTAAGGGTGGCCTTGGTTGCAAGAACCTTTGGGATCTTGCTAAGGCCTTCACCTTTAAACTTTGGTTTAAAATTT
>NW_021590681.1:0-361 GCF_001605985.2 Dendrobium catenatum
GCATGGATTGGTTGTCTTGTCACTTTGTGACCATAGACTGTAACAAGAAAGAACTCAAATTTTGTATGCCAGGGGAGAAAGAATTTAAATTCGTAGGGGAAAGAGGCATAACTTCTATGATAGTCTCTTCTTTGGTGGCATACAATTTGTTGAGGAAGGGTAATGAAGGTTTTCTAGCCTATGTTAAGGAAGAGAAGAAAGAAGAGAGGAGATTAGAGGAGATACCTGTGGTGCAAGAGTATCCAGAAGTGTTTGCTGATGATTTACCTGGCTTGCCTCCAAGCAGGGAGATTGATTTCACCATTGAGCTGGTTAGTGGAGCAAATCCTGTTGCTAAAGCCCCTTATAGGATGGCCATAAA
>NW_021590682.1:0-273 GCF_001605985.2 Dendrobium catenatum
ACCCCGCCTAGATCCGCCTCTGTGCATGAACAGGTGTGTGAAGGACCTAACTCGGTGTAGAAAATTCATAAGCTGAAGCATTGTAAGCAAAAGGAGCCAGGTATAATTGTAATTTTAATATGAGCAAAAATGCAAATTGAATTTAAATTTTCCTAGAACATGTAAATCAAAATTACGTTTAAAAATATGTAAATTGAATTCACGGTTTCTCACTTCCATTAGGCTTCGTTTGGGATAGCCTTCTTATTACTTTCTAAATTAGTTTTTTAGTGT
>NW_021590683.1:0-255 GCF_001605985.2 Dendrobium catenatum
TAATAATTCATTAAAAATTATTAAAAATTCCAAATCTCCTCAAAACACTTGGAAACACATTCTCTGGTCATTCCTGACCTTTGGGAGTGATTCAAATCAGTTTGGAGTTGATTTGGATCAAAACAATAAAAAGCCCCTTTATTAGGAAATTTAAAAATTCCCTTAAATACCCTGGATTAAGAAAATCCATAACTAATTGTGGAAAATTCCAAATTAGTCAAACTCACTTGCATTAGACTCCAATTAGGGCCTAAT
>NW_021590684.1:0-217 GCF_001605985.2 Dendrobium catenatum
CATGACATGGTCTCCTATGCTATAACCAGGAATCATCAATAAATAAATAGTTTTAAAAAATAGTTTTAAAAAATAAATAAATAGTTTTAAAAAATTGCATGACATGGTCTCCTTTCAAATAGTTTTAAAAAATAAGGAATCAAAATATTCAATGCAGTTCAAATCAAGCATATAAATATTTTTTTTACCCCTTTTCCTTCTAAAATAAATTAGCCAT
>NW_021590685.1:0-211 GCF_001605985.2 Dendrobium catenatum
ACGCTTTTCTTCCAATGAATTTATAACTCGCTCGAATCGAGCGGGTTTCTAATTCCCGCAAAACAGCCTCCATAATACACTCCTAATGCATCCAACGATTACCTTTTGTTCCGCTCAAAATTAACCAAACAATTAAATTTAGTAAATACAGGTATTTGTTTTACTTTACACTCCTAATTTAGGCAACCAAACAGCCCCTAAGAAAATTGTC
>NW_021590686.1:0-635 GCF_001605985.2 Dendrobium catenatum
CTGCTGGTCAAAATTCAAAATATGAGGATGTTCAAATCAATTTTGAGGCTATAAAGATAAAGTCTGCTGTTCCTATGAATCATGTTTAGGCCATGGTAAGGGAAGTCAATGAATGTAGTACGCCTTCTAATCCATTAAATGTTAGAAATGTTCATAATGATACTTCAGGTGGTGAAAGGGAAAATCTATTTTATAAGAAAATGTCATGGGGAGAATCAATTCAGTTAGAAAGTCTAGTTAATGTTAGCAATTTAGGGGAGGGATTGGTTGGAGATAAATTTTCTTATCCTAAGTTGAGGCTCTATAAGGAGCTAAAATTGTTAGGTCCTATAAAAGAAATTCCAAGGAAGATGAAAATGGAGGGAGGAGGCAAATCAGTGGGTGGGGAACTATCCCCATTACTTTAATAATATCTACCATACTTTTTAGGTACTATAGGAGAGCCAAGAAAAAGGAGGTTTCCCTTTACTTGAAAAGTGTGGTTAAGGAATTATTGGTGATGGGTGGTATTACTATCATCATCTAGTTATAGGGTCCTCTAATTCAATTATGTCTTATTAAAAATAGAGTGCTTTTTCTTTATTTTAGCAAGTTGTGACTAATCAATTTTCTATTGGTAAACTTATGTCTCTTAA
>NW_021590687.1:0-296 GCF_001605985.2 Dendrobium catenatum
GCTTATAATTGAATTAAGTGGCTCGACGAAACAAATCCAACAAACCCATGATTGTTGAATTTTGACATCACTAAAGCACTTAAACGTTTGAAAATGCTTTATGATCAAGATAATAAATACGGGTCATCTGATAGAGAACTCTATATCGAGACAGGATCTTCTCTATATATTATGGTTATGCCACCCATTAAAATCTATAAATAGACCCACACTCTCTATATAATATATGTTATTTAAAAAAAAATTAAGCAAGAAAAATTAAAAAAAATGTAATTAAATTGTCATGAAAAACACGA
>NW_021590688.1:0-234 GCF_001605985.2 Dendrobium catenatum
CTTTCTTCTTCCTCAGAAGCCAACCAAGCTCTTCTGCCACAATGTTTCAGCCATGTTTATTGCTTGCAATCCCATTTTCCATGCCAGGACCAAACATATTGAGATCGACCATCATTTTTATCCGGGAATGTATTCAAGCAAACCACATTGCGGTTCACCATGTCTCCACTGTTGAGCAGCTAGCCGATGTCTTCACAAAGCCTCTTTCGTCTACTAGACTGCTCCAGCTTCGCA
>NW_021590689.1:0-253 GCF_001605985.2 Dendrobium catenatum
GCCATATTCAAATTGGATTTTTTTTTTCTGATTTTATGAATTTTGATGGAATTGGTAATCCAAAGAAGTATTTAGCACATTGTAGAACTAGTTGTTAGAAAGCTAGGAGAGCTAACTACCTTGTGTTGCTTACTTTATCTGAGTTTTATTTTATCTTATACGGGACTGAAGGATCAATGACGAAGGATTTTATGTACACCTTGTTTATTTTTTATGAACACTTGAGATAACATGCACAAAAATTTAGATGATA
>NW_021590690.1:0-314 GCF_001605985.2 Dendrobium catenatum
GTTAGTATGCATATGTACTACTAGTAAGGAAATTTTGGATAAATTACACACCATATATGAAGGCACTAGTGAAATCAAGCAGTCCAAGTTGAATATTTTAATGGATGATTATGAACTATTTTACATGAAACCTTATGAGATAATCTTAGATATGTATACTAGATTTATTTAAATTGTGATATCATTGCATACATTAGGTAAAGAGTTTTTAAACTTTGAAAACGTTAATAAAATTCTACATTATCTACTTGATAAGTTTGATGCTAAAGTTGTTGCTATTTGTGAATCAAAGAATTTGAATGAATACTCTATTG
>NW_021590691.1:0-272 GCF_001605985.2 Dendrobium catenatum
ATCAAACTCAAATTCGATCCCCTGTAGTTAGGATTTCTTCCTTTCTATACGATCTTTCAAATTTCTTTTCCTTTAAGGATAGACCCTTCCTTCCCTTAGGATTAGATCCACTAGTGGTAGAGTACGCCCTCTTTGGCACTACCCAAGTATCAATTTAAAGCATGATTCCCCAGGGATGAACTTTTCATTCCCTTAGGATAAAAATTCCAAACTTGATCTTTAAGTTCGGTCAACACCAATATGTGCAATAGAATTTCATTCTACTACACATA
>NW_021590692.1:0-1293 GCF_001605985.2 Dendrobium catenatum
TAATGTATTAATTATTTTCATAAATCTTGTATACATAACAGAAAGTGATTCAGAAGGAGACATAAAAAATAATTCATATTCATGAACAAGTTTATTTATGTGAGAATCTCTAACCTCACCAGTATCTTCATAAGTTATAATTATTTTGTCCTAATTTTTTTTTGTTGAATTTAACATAGAAATTTTCATGTAATCATCTGGAAGTGCACAATGCAAAGTATTACATTCCCTAGCATTTAACTCATCTAATTCCCTCTCTAATGCAGTAAAAGGTATTTCAATTTTAATTCCATTGATTTCTTTAGTGGGTGTATGATATTGGTGTGTAAGCTTGTGCCACATACGAAAGTCTTGCCCTCTTAAGAATGTTCTAATTCTATTTTTCTAATAATCAAAAGAAATATTATTAACAATGGAGGACGATAAGTGGATTGTCCTTCGGGAAGTGAACCCTTAGAAAAACCTTGTGCCATAATTTATAAGTGGATCTACTCTAGGATGTTATGCCAAAATTAAAAGAGCCAAGGCTCTGATACTAATTGTTAGATGACTATGGCATCCCAGGAGGGGGGGGGCAGGAGGGGGGGGGGGGGGGGTTAATTGGGGTTTTAAAAATTTTATTAAAAAAAGAAAAATAAAATAATTTTAAAGCAATTTTGAAAAGAGTACAAAAACACATTTTTTATGAAAAAGACAGAAAAAGTAGATGCAAGAAATGAAAATAAGAGGCACAATATTTTTATGTGGTTATGTCTAGATTCCAATCCGACCTACATCCACACTAGCCAACTTTTGAGCTAAAATTCACCAATCCTAGGTTTGCTTTACAAACCTCACTTTTTTAAACCAAAGAAGTTATTTATAACCTATGTACTCTCTTACACGAGCGAGTACAACCCAATCTTAAATTATAGGTTATGTTCTTACTATCTATGCTTCGATGCTTTCTTGATCATTTTTGCGTGGAAATTCTAATTAATTGCTGCTGATATTGGGCAATGGGGGTCAAATAGATAAAGATTCTTATTGTGATGTTGTCATATGAATGCCTGATAGATTTCTTATTACTGATCATGACTTACATTTTTAAAATCTTATTTTGCAATGATTTAAGGCTTATCTATGTAAAAATCTAATTTTTTTTTTGTTGGAGAAAATTGTTTTATAAAAGATGTGCTTTTGAAGCTACTTTGAGATAGCTTTCTTATTACAATTTGTCAATTTAATTTATAAAAGAAGGTAAATTAAATAAGGCATAAAGCTTTCTCAAAAAAGGATATGGATGCATCAAGA
>NW_021590693.1:0-426 GCF_001605985.2 Dendrobium catenatum
TTGTCCACCCCGGCAGACTGTTGCGGAGGGTGAATGGAATTTTCTTTAAGTGTGGATGGTTGGATTTCATATTTTACATATTTTGGAATTTGGGATTTTTGGATTTTTGTGGATATTTGAGTGGAGCTTTGGAATATTTGGGATTTTTAAAATTTTGGGTGGAGCTTTGGAATATTTGAAATAAAACTTTGAATATTTGGGAGATATTTAAAAATATTTAGGGAACCCCTCCGGTTGAGATCTGCATTCAACACGGCCATCATCGGGGTCATATCTCTTTTGTTGATTGAACCTTGTCAACTCGACCAAGCTATTGATCGAGGATCGGGTTTCATAGGCTAAAATGCCCTTGATAGTGAATTCTCATTATTATAGGTCTTGAAGGCCTTATATGAATGTATTAAGATAAATATGACGGTCGCCACA
>NW_021590694.1:0-212 GCF_001605985.2 Dendrobium catenatum
TTCTCACTTTTTCTCGATCTCTATCAACTTGAAAGTAATGATAAATCTAATTGTGTATCATACATGAATAAATTTAGAGCTTCAAAACTCAGTTAATGAAAAGATTTTAAAGCCTACACCAAATACGCACTCTGATTAGAGAGAAGAGAAGAAGAAGAAGTTGCGAGTGCGCTGAATTCATTAAAGTGTTCAAACTCTATGCTTTAAATTTA
>NW_021590695.1:0-2319 GCF_001605985.2 Dendrobium catenatum
CCCAACACCGTATCTTTCATCCGAAAGACTCCAATTGTTGTCCACTTCTTCCCCAACACCAAAGTGACTACGCCGGAGCTCCGTATTTGTCTTTCCCTTTGGAACATTAAGCGTGCAAATTTCCTTTAAGCAACTCATCCATACAATTATGTTTCACATCAGATTGTGTATCCACCAAAGAAGGGGATAAAGAAAAATCAAGCTAAAAGAGAATTTTTTCAGAATATTCTCGAGATATTTTCCTTTAAACATATAAATAAATTTGATCAGCATTCAAATAAGGAATTTTCTTATCAAATAATTTAACTTGCATGATAAGATAAGTTGTTTTGTTGGATGGCTAACACGGGTTTTTAATTTACTTATCATTTTAGCTATAAATAGCTATTTCTATTTATTATTTGGGACCAAGCAATGAAGTGAATTAGATTTCCTTCAATTCATCTAACATCTCCTCTCCCCTCTATACCCACATGAATCCCATATTGAAGCAGAATGCGTCCAGAGCAGGAAAAATAGCAACCTTATTATTTCAATTACCGATTGGTTCCATCCAAGGATGTATTTAAGACTGATGGTGGTGTTAGTTTTATGCATTTGAGTTAAAACAGTAAATTCATTCACAATTTTATACAAAACCCTAAATAGATCAAAGGTGGATAGCAAACCTACAAAAAATGAGAATGCATCTAAGGCAATTATAATCTTACCTCTCTAAGAAAATTCCTTATGTAAGCTAGCTTCTATGTTTCATCCAACACCTCACTCAAATCATTTAGGTCAACCGCACTATAATATTTCTTTGGTTATAAGCCAACTTTAAATTAAAAGAATTTAAACTCAGCATAAAAAACCATTGTTTTATGATCACATTCATTAAGGAGGCTAACCCTTGGTATACCTTGGTGAATTCCAAACCATAATTTGGTACATCAACAACAACAACATCAAGCCTTTATCCCATTACGTGGGGTTGGCAACATAAATACATTTTCTCCATTGTATCCTGTTAAGAGTCAAATTCTCATTTAAATCTAATAAATAAATATCATTTCTAATAATTTCTAACCAAGTCTTTTTTGGTCTACCTCTACCTTTCATAACATAAGCCAAATCTAATACATCTACTCTCCTAACCAGTCATCGGAAGGCAGCCGTGTTATGTGATCAAACCATAAGGCAACTCTCTCTAATCTTATCATCCACTGGACCTACTACAACTTTTTCACGTATATGCTCGTTTTATATCATGTATCTAAGAGTAAAGCCACTCATCCACCTTAGCATCCTCATATCTGTAACACTTAATATTATGCTTCTCTTTTAATAGTCAACATTTTGCGCCACAAAGCATTGCAAATCTCACCACCATTTTATAAAATTTTCCCCAAGTTTGAGGGGGGACTTTTCTATCACACAACAAGCCTGATGCATTCCCCCTCTTCAAACATCCAACTTGAATTCTACTAATAATATCTCCATCAATTGCACCATCACTCTGAACAATAGATCCAGGATATCTAGAATGTGTACTCTTATTAATGACTTGATTACCCAAAGTCACAATCCCCACACTAGATCTATTACTACTAAAATTACATTTCATATATTCGATTTTAGATCTACTTAAACAAAAACTTTTAGACTCTAACGCTGACCTTCGTAATTCAAGTTTACTTTTAACTCCCTCTCTAGTCTTATCAACAAGAAGAATATCATCAGCAAAAACCATAATTTGGCATTAAAGCATAAATCCCAGCTTACAAGAATTATGATAAACCCTTAAAATGATTAAAAAGACATATAACTCCAAAACCAAATCCTACTAAGGCTAAAGCATAACCAGCTATATAAAGTGGCTATTTCTGCCACAAATGGAATAGCCTATAAACTTGAAATATTAGAAAGGTACATGGTCGATGTTTTATAAAGTAGATACCCCTCTAAACTTCAACTTCTCATAATTAGAAGGGATGATGAGGTCATCGACAGGAGATTTCGGCGCGTCTATCAGAGACGACATCGGAGATCGACGGCCATGATGGAGAGCCTCTACTTGATTTTTATTTGCACTAGCATTTTATGTATTATGCATTTATTTTTTTTCAGTTTTCCCATTTTACCCTTGAGGGTATTAGTTTGCTTTTGTAGCCCGGAGGACATTTTAGACTTTTATATTTGTTGTCATGTGGAGCCTATTTAAATGACTCTTGTTTCTTGTATGAGGGATGAATTATTGAAATGAAATTTTCTTATGTTTTGTCCTCTTTGTGAGTTCAATGTCGTAGAGATCTCTTAGTGAGTTCTTTGTGATCTCTT
>NW_021590696.1:0-202 GCF_001605985.2 Dendrobium catenatum
GTAACATATGGCCAATATCAACACGAAGTCAATGATAACTCTTACTACATCTATGTACAAACACTGACGAAAGATCGTAGATGTTAGAAGAAATTATAGTGTGCCCACAAGTGACTATAGAAGGTCTATCGTGCATATAGTGATTCATCTACAAGCATCTACAACTTAAGGCAGGAGATTAGTTAGTGCACTATGATCCGCC
>NW_021590697.1:0-381 GCF_001605985.2 Dendrobium catenatum
AAGGTCTCGGGGCCTCATTTAACAGATTAATTAGGGTTGGTTATCTAAGGGGTCTAACTAGCCCTAAAAACTCTTAGAAAATTCAATGATGTTTTAGATGTCACTAAGTTTAAGTATTGAAGTTTTCATGTCATTCTGGGATCTATCCTAACTCATAGAAAACTTCTAAGTTCGCTAGACGAGTCCTTAATTATTGTCCTTAGGGTGTCACTACGTTGTAGGAGTTAAGAGTGATGTTTTATCTAACCCTCAAGGTAATAAATGCATGGGAGTACAAAAATGAAATAAACACACCATGTCCTTAAATCTAGGAGAGCCTAGACTAAGTGCTCGTGGTGCAATCATATACATGCATTCTACGAAAAATAAAAGGAAAGACAC
>NW_021590698.1:0-338 GCF_001605985.2 Dendrobium catenatum
AAGCTGCTCCTTTGAGAGCAACAGCTACATGTGCTAGCGGCATAGTATCATTATCCACTCGCACCTATATACATCATTAAAAGTAGCTAACTTATGTCAACAATAATTGTTAGCAATTTGCAACAACATGCACGAAAAAAGAGTAAGAAAAAAAATTGAGATTTACATATATATGCCGAGGCCTATGTATTTACATATACAACAACAACAAAAACAACATCAAGCCTATGTATTTAAATATCTAACACAAAAATCTTCATATTTACTGAAACTAATAGAAAACCTTAATCTTAAAATGACAAAAAAACATCACTAACATTAGCATATCCAAAGTGAGA
>NW_021590699.1:0-221 GCF_001605985.2 Dendrobium catenatum
GCTAAGTGTCTTCTTCAAAGATTTATGCTCTTCTAAAATTCTTATGGAGCAGCAAATTCCATTCATTTTGTGTCTACTTGAGAAAATATTTCCTCCAGGCTTTTTTGACTCTATGGAGCATCTACCTGTTCATTTACCATATGAGGCTATGGTTGGTGGACCCGTTCAGTATAGGTGGATGTAGCCTTTTGAGAGATATTTAAATAAACTTAAGAAGACCG
>NW_021590700.1:0-258 GCF_001605985.2 Dendrobium catenatum
CTAAGATCTAGAGGGGTTCTAGGATCTAGGATCTAAAGGAATCCTAGGCTCTAGAGTAGGCCCTAAGGTCTGGCTCTAGGACAGGATCCTAAGGTCTATAGTAGATCCTGAGGTTTGAATATAGGAAAGGATCTTAAGGTCTAGAGTGGATCCTAGGATCTAGAATTAATCTGGAGTTTGGAAGGGACTTAGTGACCTCATACAAAAATGAGGTCAACACTGCTTTAGCCCCCACAGCTAGGCGGAGAAGCCCTTACA
>NW_021590701.1:0-31364 GCF_001605985.2 Dendrobium catenatum
GGCGTCAAAGCGGGTTTCCATCGATCAAACATTTTAATCAACTGATCAAAATGTAAAACAGGAACAGGAACAGGAGGCGGGAGAGGAGCCTCTCTCCTCAGCCCCGAGTTCCTTATCCCAGGGTAGAGAGAGTACTATGAAGGGTACTAAAGGAACTGTTTGGTAAAGAGAGTTGGGATAGGGTGGAATAGGATACTGAAGTTGGTATTTGTTCAAGGACATGATGAGGGTCCTAAGCTAGATTGGGTTTTCTCTTATGACGCTGATCGTGGATTGTGGTTTAAGTTGATCATGTACCACGAAAAATTAGTCTGAGATTACATTCTCTTATGTGTATGATGTATGAAGTAGTTAAGAAGAAAGTAGAGGATGATGTGGATTCCGTCCCGATTTTGGAATTTGTAGGATGCGGAAGGAATAAAATCCTAGCATCTTTGACTAAAGAGCTAGTCTCTCAACAATAAAAAGGTGCATTGGTCTAAATAAGTGAAATCTGAAGAGATTAAGTGCAGCTTATCCCTACCGGTGGTGGACTAAGTGTAATAAACGCATTCCAGATTATAATGATTTCGACAGGGACGTCGTACATACGGAGTCAGGCTTGAAGTAGGAATTATGTCAAGGTTTGCGAGAATTTTGAAGAATGTTGTACTAAAGGGGAAAGAAGAGGACTGATGAACAAGGGAAGTGTGCGCAAAATACTATTATGGGATATAGGAATGTGGTCCCATGGAAGATTATTCTGATGACAGTTATCCCAACTTCTTTGTATCAGATTGGAGCAGCTTCATCTCTTCTCCTGAATTATGAGGGGTCAATCCTAGCCTCGAAGAACTCCAGAAGTTGTCGAATACGTTTCCCACCAGCCATAGTGGAGGAGTTGCAAGAAACATAAGAGTAAAGGGAATGTGAAGTGAAAAATATGGCTGGACACGGCATAATTAAAGAAACGGCCTCATGTCAGGCCGTAACGAGAATCCTCCGCCCGATCTGGGCAGATCGTGCCAGGAATTGGTATAGAATAATTGCGTACAGGACGATTGGTCAACCAGGCGGTCTGATCGTCCGTGCGATCGATATCGCCAAGACGTTGACACAGCAATCAGTCCGAGAGTCAGGCTGGACTACGGTTGAAAAGATCGTGCCCTGGCCGATTAGGGTATCGTGCCAGAATGATGCACAATAATTGATCGTACTGGCCGAGTTAAAATATTTTAAATCTAGTGCCATGTGTATCGTACAGATGATACAGTGGATCGGTCAGGACGATTGTCAGACAAAAAAAAAAAAAAAACAATAAATGGATCATCTGGGCTTGATTTAGATTTAAAATAGACGTGCTGGCGCGTAGATCGTCCGGATGATCTAGTTGTAAACGGCCAGGGACGATAGACTCATAAAAGTGCATGGCGAAGTCGAATAGGTATCCGGCCAGGATAATCATCATGATGCAACAGAAGTTTGATCATGTCCAGGCGATGGAAGTACGTCTAGGACAGAAGAATTATAGCATGCACGGAAAAAGTTCAGCAGATGAAATGAAGAGGAATTGCCCTCATCGTCAGGACGATAAACGTATCAGCCAGGACGATGTGACAGCAATTTGAAAATAATAAAGGATTGTGATGATTAAGCCCCTCACAAAATAATAATAAATAAAGCATAAGACGATAAATGCAATGATAAAAAAACAAAACAAACAATTTGAAAGAAGCAAATATATTTTTTTTTATCAAAGCAATTCAATGAGAATTTATTATAATTGTAAACCTTAGAGTTCAAGAGATCAAATAGGTTAACCAAATTTCCAAACTCGGAAGAAGGTAGAATTCGATTTATTACACCCCAGATCGGACATCATCAGTGGTATAATTTGTCTTTTGGAAAACAAGAGGCCTAACTTTAGAATCACTGAATGGGGAATAAAAAGTAAGATCCTTACACTACAGGAAAAGCAGGGCTTATTTCCAGCGGAATTCCGGCGGAACTCAACATTCGTGGAAACTTTCCGACACCGAGTTTACCGGCGGATTCCGACGAATATTTTTTACTGCATTTCCGGCATAATTTTTGATTGTAAACCGACGGATTTTTTTCGAAGAAATTTTCCGGCGGAATTTCCGGCGGATGTTCCGACGGAATTAAAACTGTTATTTTTAATTGTCAAATTCAAATAATTAAATAAATTATTTTTAATTTAAAATATAACTTAAATTATTGAAATTTAATACTTAAAATTATAATAAATAAAATTTAATTATTAGTTAATAAAAAAAATAAATGATTTAAATTTAAACTTAAATTATATAAAATTTTAAAAATTTTTTAAAATTTAATCTTATTAAAATATTATTACTTTAATATGAATTCAAAAAAGGTTAATAAAAAAAAGTATGGATTTTAACAGGTTTGTATAAAGGAAAGATGGTAGCCTGGTCCCGTGGAGAGGAGAAGGCAGGGGGGTGGGCGGGGTTCGAAATCGCCGAAAACATGGGTCGGGCGGCTGGAGCACGCGGGCCAGGGCTTTATTTGAAGCTGGGGCGGCTCGGTCTTGCGGGGGAAAGGGCCAAAGTTGGTTCGCTGAAGAGAGGTCCACGCGGGGTTTGCAAATTTGATTTTTTTTTTTTAATTTTTTTTTTTACCCATTCCGAGCTAAAAATCGCGGAAATTTTTTTCGCGCAATAATGCCGGAAATAACGTCGGAAATGTTTTCCGGCGACTTTTTTGCGCCGAACAGTCCTTTATCGACGCCCGTATAACGACGAAATATTTCCGCGGAGAATCAGCCGGAAATGCAATTTCCGACGGATTTTTGGTCATTTTCCGACGAAAGGCTGCCGAACTGACGTTTTTTCCCCGTATGTAAAATTGTTTACAAAGAAAATAATCTCTAAATAATATATCAAGTAATTTTTCCCTCATAGTGGAATTTGAATCAGCCTTTGAAATCTCACATATCCATAATTCTTCTAAGTTTTAAAGTTTTGAGCAGAAGAGATAGTTTGCTTTTAGTAGGCTCATTTTATGCTCTTGAATCTTTAATTGGCTTTTGAGCATCTTTGATTTTTTGATACGTTTTGTGTATAACTTTTATTTTAATTTTGGCGTCTTTGGCCATTTTCCTTTTTATCCTTTGCAAGCTCAATTCTCTTTTGCAAGTCTTAAAAGAAGTTCTTAGTTGTGATTATATTCTCTAGATATTAGAGAATAGGAGCACTCTCTCAAATAGGGAAGAACTACCCTATGCTCCGATGAACAGTACAATCATGATCAGTGCAAAGGAAAAGACTCCCAATACTTTGAGATTATAAAGAACTTTGGATATTTTGCACAATAGGTTTTTGTAATGAAAGATAGAAAAGAATCTTATGTTTCAAAAAACTATTGGCTAAAATGAGTTAGACTTTTGTTTAGAGAAAAAATTATACGCACTAAACAAGGTCAGCAAGAGGGAAACCGCACAGTTATTCTCCCTTTACACGATTATTAGAAATCTAAACTATATCTGAACTTCAAAATTTAAAAGCTAAAAAATAATTGTGGGAAACCAAACATAAAAATAACAAAATGAAAAAAAGCAATACAAAGCCAAGACATACACAAACTAACACAAAACCTTATTTTAAAAAAAATAATTTCAGCGAATTATGGAAGCAACAAGTTTAGGCAATTTTGAGATGCCGAGCTATGTGCATTATCCTATGCTCCCACGAGGTTCTTTGTGTGAGAGAAACCTGCAAAACTCATAACAACAGTCAGATTTAGGAACCCAACCTTGTTTGGGTCCCTTCTTAGGAAAGGTGAAACAATGCAAGGTGTGTATGCTGTGAATATGTATCTTCGATTTCACACACCCAATGTGTATATGGTGACAGACAGTGTGTGAGATGTGTCCTAGCATGCCAGCAGAGAAAAAACTCTACTCCATGGAAGGATTTTCTAAATGATTGAGTTATAATGCATCTTTCTCTAGGTTTCTGGCTTTGGATTTCAAGTGGGAGTCTTCATTTCCCTTAGAAGTGTATCCGAATCATTTTTAATTCCTAAAGTTTGTATTTGGTTAAAACAGTCATTCTCAAGCGCCTCT
Organism: Dendrobium catenatum; assembly: GCF_001605985.2. NCBI lineage: Eukaryota > Viridiplantae > Streptophyta > Magnoliopsida > Asparagales > Orchidaceae > Dendrobium > Dendrobium catenatum. The sequence continues at coordinate 4,088 of NW_021590701.1, forward strand.
AAGTTTTTTCTCTTTCTCCTTTTATGATTTCTTCGGAAATTCAGATTCAAGTGCCATGTGTGTGAACTTTTAATGTTCCATGGCCATTAAATTAAATTCCGTATGGCTTTTGTTCAAATATGAAAATTCTCAAGAAGAGCATGTGATAGAATCCTCGTTGAATCATCTTTAAGTAATAACTTCATACTCCTCTCTTTTGAAATTCACAAGTTCAATTTTAAGTTAGATGATCCCCTTAAGTTTTTTTGTTGAATGCATGGATTTCTCACAAATCTTAAATAATAAATCATCATCGGTTGTTTACATACTCTTCATCATCACTTTTCCTCAGATAATACCCCCCATTTAACCAGTTATGTAGTGCTCTTCTCTGGTTCAGTTCAGAGGAATCAGTACAGATTCTGCCAGAAATACTTTTGACTCTCTTCTTGTCACTTCCAAACTTAGGTTCTACTCGCCCTTTTTCCTTTCTTGTCAAGTGATCTTGAAGTGTAGGACAATTCGGCTTTTCCAATGCCCAGGTCCTACATTCATACAACCACATCAGAAGATTCTTATAAGAATGTTTTATGATCCCTACCTTTTCTCTCAATGATGCTTTTGCTTCTTTCTAGAAAGCTTTTGAAATGACTTGTGATGTAAGGCACTTCATCGTTCAGATCGGAAGATTCAGAATCTGATTTTGTGCTCCTTCAGTGCAACTGTTTTCTCTTCTTTTTCTCTCCTGCATCAAGATTTCTTGATTCACTGTCCCCTATCGTAGTAATGAGTGATCCAAGTAAGTTATTAATAGAATAGTTGTTAAATTTTAGATCAGTGATTGCGAGTTGATTTTAAGCATCATTGACGAGGCAAGCATCTTTAACATCTTGATTTACTTTTCTCATAGTTGAAAGTTCGTTTTCCTAATGCAATGCGATGAAGTAACTCTTGAGTAAACCTGTATAAGTAGATAATTGATTCATCGAGGTTTTCATGCGAAAATGTGTAGTCATGCAAGAGAATATTCAAACGGATTGTTTAACTTCATTAGTCTTCAGATAGGTGATACATAGATTGTCCCAAATTTCTTTACAATTTTGTAAGTGGAGCAGCGTGTAATCTCAGATTTAAAGCACATAAAAATAGTCAACATTTTGGCATTCATTGGCAAATCTTCTTCATTGGAAAGTCATTCAGAAAGCACTTCACGTTTTAACACTAATTTACCGAGAAGGTGGAGAAATAACCTTATTGATAAGCATCCAATACGAAATCAGTAGATTGTAAAACGACGTTGATTGCATCATTTTTCAGAAAATTAAAGGTAGGTTATCGAACAGGTTAGGTCGGGTAATAGATACCTTCCGTAGTGTTTTACGATTCCCAAGGTTAGCCATGGATATAAATCAAAAAGTTTTTCACACTTATTTTTAATCCGCTGCTGATACCACTTAAAGTTCGTTAGGGATGTAAGCCCTATAGAACTAAAAGGCCAACTAACCAAGAGGGGGGTGAATTGGTATTACTTAAAAATTTTTTCACAGGAGACAAAAGATCTACATAACACTAAAATCACACGATAAAATAAATGTGGAAATTAAGTGCGGGAAGCAAAAAATAAGAACAAGAGAATATTATAGTGGTTCGGGTAAACTCGACTCGTCCACTCCCACAGAAGGCCTCCGAGTATTGCACTACAATCGTGACTCTCCTTAGCCCCATAGCTAGGAAGAGAGAGGCCTTCTTGACATGAACATCCTTTTTAGCCACCCCCGGCAAGGCAGAGAACCTTCTCTTTTTGCTTTCCTCCTGAAGCTGAGCAGAGAACCACATTCTAGATGCTGACTCCTTACCTCTACGCAACCTTCTCACAGACGGAATCTAGACGAAGAAAGAAGCAGAGCCAATCTTGAAGCAACCCTTATGAATCCCTCAAAGTTCCCCCTCACCAGATCCTCTCTCTTCCCTCACTCTCTTTCTCTCTCAAGGCTTCTCAGGTCAAAGGCATAGCAAAGATTATTAAAATGTGAACATGGAGCTCTTAAATAGAATGAGCTTCAAAGGAGATTCATTAATTCAAGTTTGCCGACAATATCGTCCAGCTTGATATGACACGTCCTGGCCAATATCAAGTACATTCAAAGATCGTCCAGAGCATCGCCCTGAATAGCAAATTAGACGATTATAATTGGCTTGATCGTCTAGGCACGATCTCACATGTCCATGCTGATCAGTTCAAATCAGAGGAAAATTTATCCAGACATATCGCCGAATTTGGCTGGCCGATATTTATCGTCCAGAAGTAACTAAGGTTTTTGAATAGATCGTCCTAGACGATACTGCGATCGTCCAGGACGATATGATCGTATCAATCATCCTTAATTACTCCCTTGATTTCCTGATCAATTAAGGCATAATTTGTGAATATCGTCCAGGCCGATTATTTAAAAATACATAATACCTTAATTATCTATGGTGGCAACTTCTTTCTGTTTTGAGCTTATCATCCTGCCCGATACATGTATCGTCAAGGACGATCTGTTGATGACGGCTACCTTAATTAAAAATCATTATTTAGATTTTCTGATTTAAGCCCGATCGTCCAGGACGATATAAATATCATCTTGGCCGATATGAGTAAAAACAAAAATTCTAAGTCTCTCAAGTGTGTGTGTGTTTGTAGGGTTACTTAGCATCAGTCTCTTTGGACATTACAAATAGACTCAATAAGAGAAAAAATAAAGTACAGACTGACTCAACCCTAAACCTACGCAATCTTGAACTGGCTTCTATTGTTCGTCCGATCTTTGATTCTTGAAAAGTTAGAAGTAACATGCAGTCCAAGAGAGTTTAAAGTGTTTGTCAATCATCAAAACATAAGACATGAAAAATAGATTTGCAATAGGAAAGGCCCAGTTTCCTATAGTTTTCCCCTAAACAAGGGAGACACCGGGAGGCTATTGAAATTTCGGGTGAACCCAATGCTACACTTGGCTTGATTGAACTCAAAGGACAACCGAACTCGGACTCAAAATTATGAACCTTTGAATTTAATTGAACATTCACAGAAGACTTGTGGACAAAATGCAAATGACTAATTCTGAACTTAATTAAAATAAAATTGAAATAAGAACTTGACTCAAGCTTTCTTTGAACTTGAATTGAACAATAATAAACTTGAACTTAAAAATGATACAAGGGACTTGATGAACAACAAAGGGCTACACTCAAACTTGATTTGAGGTTTAATTGAACTTGAACTCACACTTGATTTGGAAATCAAATGATGTGAGCAAAGTCTTGAACAACTTGAACACAAGCAAAGACTTGCGATTTAACTATGAAGATCCGTAAACTTGAACTTGGGTCACTTGGACTTGCATACAAGAAAATGCAAAGTATTATGCATAACTTGAACTCAAATGAACAAATACAAAGTATTTGAGTTCCGAATAATAAGGAACTTGCAAGAAATCATTAACATGGACCAAATGGAGAATAAAATGACATGCTCATAATGAAATAGGAGGTGCAATGATGTGTCCACAATCAATAGCAAGGTTTCAATGAACAATCATATGAGCATCGTAACAACATCAATATGTGAATCTACCATGTGAAATATGAGTTCTCTTCAAAATCAACAAAGAACCATGATATATGATATGACTCATACACAAACAGTAACTAATTAACATTATAGAAGATGTAACGATGCCCTGACAATCAAGAGCAATTCCCTAGTAGAAGAATACACCAATACCTTACAAACAACAAATGCAATGACTTATTAGTCAATGTGTATATAAGAGGTTCGAAATGAAATGCAATTTGCATACAATCAAAGTTGCTTGATTACAAACAGGCGTAGTAATATTGCCTACAAATGACAATATTTTATATAAATATATGTGATACAGTTTGTTGATGAATGAACTTCTCTCTTACAAATGAAGATATATAATGAACATGAGCCTGTCGGTTGTACAAGTACATAAGTTCATATGTATAAGGAAGAATGTAATTTGCAAACAACAAAAAGACTGAAAGAGATATGATTTGACATAGGAGACATTTTTATAAGAATGATATGGTATATTTCATTCATAAGAAGTGAAAGGAAGTGTAAGAGATGTAATGAGTTACTTACGAACTATGGTATAAAACTGACCCATCCAAGTTCTTAGAGTACTGGGGCCTAGTTTCATTCTCCATTGTTTAATTAGAATAATACTAAGTGGATCTAAAGAAATTTTCCCTTAGTGATATGCTGGATGATTTTCCCCAACAAAGAATTCACAGAAAGATTTAGAATGCAAAGAATTGAAAAACTAAGGTAGGAGATTAGTTAGTGCAATATAATTTACCTATGCAAATCATGCAAGTAGTGCACGATAGTGTACTTGTACGAAGCTGTGAACAACTCTATTTAGAAGTTGCTACCCAATGCCACTGGATCCGTATTATTCATACAAGCGGACAGAAGGCGTTTCTAAATATTTTCAAAGTACCCCCGCATGTGCACCGTAGTTTGTATACACATAGGTACACTAAAAGGGGTAAAAATAATTAAAAAACCCACATGGGCCCCGACGAGCGTGTTATTGGTACACACATGACGTCTAGGGATGTTGCGTGGGTTATTAAATTTGAATCCGATCCTTCTAAGTAAATAAAAGGAGTTGATAGGGTTCAATTATAAAATGCCCTCAAACACCGCGTGGGACCTAGTGAACAAGTCATTGGTACACATGTGATGTCTAGGGATGCTACGCGGGTCAATAAGTGAATTCTAGTTGGAACCCGATCCTTCTATACGGATCAATAGGAGTCGACAGGTTTCAAACCTTCAAATAAATATACAGTTGTGGCAACCAGTATATTTGTTTTAATACATTCATATTAGGCCTTCAAGGCCTATAATTAAGAGAATTCATTAATAAATGCATAAAACTCATGAAACCTGATCCTCTATCGACTAGTAGACAGAGTCGATAAAGTTCAATCCAGAAAATGAAAATGCCCGCAAATACCCCGATGATGGCTATGTTGAATGTTTATCTCAACCGGATGGGTTCAAAAATATTTTCAAGCTCCACCAAAATACCCACAAAAATCCAAAACTTCACAAAGTCCAAATCCAAAAATCCAAAATATCAAAATCCAAAATTCTAAAAAAATCCCAAAATGTTAAAATCCAAAGATATTTAAAATTAAAATCTATCCATTAAACTACTCAAAGCAAAATCCCTCCTCCCTCCATAATAGTTTGCTAAGGTGGACAAATTAAAATTTACTTCGGCTCACATAGAGCCAAATGCCTAGTCAAAAATATAACTATAATTCATTCTCAAACAATCTCCTGCTAGTAAGGACGTGGTATGTGTCCTATAACCGTTAGTTTTACCGCAAAAAGGCATCACAGGATAAACAGTTATGACCCGGGGCCCTCTGAACCGAGTGGTTTTGCCGCCAAACGGCACCACGAAATACCAGTTAAGGCCAGAGCGAATATGCTCCTTAGTGGAATCAAATCCTTGAGATATAAATCAATAGGATATGATCGATAGGGCACATATCCCTCTGTTAGTTAAGGTGGATTCAAATTTGCCACTTTAGGCAAATATCCAACCCAGGTCTACAAGGTTCCCTTAGACGAAGCAATCCATGGCTACCGACAAGGATCCTTCTGTTTGGTTGGGTCGACTACCTCCTCTGACTAAGTAGACCAGGGACCATGATGACCCGGAACGACGGAACCATGTGATCTTGATCGGGTCTATCATCCATTCCCCCACCATCCGCTTTAAGTGCAAGTGGTGCAATTTCTAATTTTAAATATCAAATCTTCAAATTTTCAAATGTAAACTTAAATCTCATATCAATGCGCATTGCTGCTACTCTATGCCAGATAACACGTATCTCTACGTATCTGATTGACGACTAGCCTTAATCGAAAGTTCTCTTACGTTACCGGGAGGGATAATTAACTATAGGCGCTTGCGCCAATAGGAAACCAGAACTCAGATCATAAAGTCCTCGCAAAATGAGGGCGAAATCTCTGGGTAGTTTCTTATCTAGAAACCCATCTGCCTTCCAAAATTTACCCCGGAACTTACTTTGTCAAAACTGTCTTGCCGAAGATAAAAGCAAAGCAAACAATGCGCGACGAATAGGCCGGGGCCAAATTTTCGGAGCCCACATTGGCAAAACTATTTTGAAAGAATGAAATAATTGCAAGATTTGGTTTGAATTCAAAATTTTTAAAAAGTGGGCATAGAATCATTAAAAAAATATTATTAAATTTTTAACATGCAACATATTAAATTTTAAAATACTATTTTGATGATATAATAGTTAATTTTTAAATAATTCTAAATTTAAATTTATTACTTTAAGATTTAAATTAATTTAATGTTGTATTTATATTTAAGCATAATATGTGTGTGTGATGTAAAGGTTAAAAGATTTTGAATTCAAATTCGAAATTGTACTTCATTGTACCAATAAATTTGATGATACTCATATTTTGATTCCACATAGAATTCCTTATAAATACCTCCGCCCACAACTCACAGCCATAGAAACCATACCAAAACACCACTTCAATAAACTCCTCATCCCACCATCCTCATACCATTAATGACATCGTCTTCGTCATCACGCAGCTCCAGCTCCGGCTGGTCCAAGGAGCAGAACAAGCTCTTCGAGCGTGCACTAGCTAAATACGACGAGGAAACCCCCAATCGCTGGCAGAAAGTCGCTCGCTTCGTTGGCGGCGGCAAGTCGCCGGAAGATGCTAGGCGCCACTACGAACGCCTCCTGGAAGACGTTCAAAGGATCGAGTCCGGCGATGTTCCGATTCCAAATTATCCTTCTTCCGGTGGCAACGAGCAACAGAGGTAAGAAGGATGTAGCCTATCCTGACCTTTGGAACTCTGTACCATTAATGACCTTTGGAACACCATCAATGAATTTCGCTTGAGTTTAAAAGATTAATTTGGTTCTGCTTTTTCCTTGTTTAACTTATAAAAAATGTTCTTGGAGAAAAGAGATTTGGTTTGTTAATTTTTTATATAATAATACGAGCATTCTCTCTCTCTCTCTCTCTCTCTCTATATATATATATATAATACATCACATTCATATAAAAGCCCCAATAAATCTAGCTGCTCATTTCATGGAAGAAAATTCGTTGAAGATGACTTGAGTGGAACCCCTGAGGGGGACGTTTTTCATTATTAAAGTACGACATCCATTTTAATGAAAATTCGTGAAAAATCTCTCCTCCCTTGAGTTTCCATCCAACGGAATTTTGTTTTTCCTTTTAGCCTTTTGTTAACTGCTTTAAGAACAAACTTATTCTTGTTCTCCTTAATTATGATGTAGGATGATATGTTAAATGTACTGTAAACAATACACCAACTCCACATGTAGGTCATTAGGTGTCATAAAAATGAGTTTGCTGTTCAGTTATCTTTTTTTCTTAACAATAACTACCAGAACCTATCATAAGCTCACTGACAAGCAAACTAAAAAGCCAACCTAAGTATAGCTTATAAAAACTTTAATTATACCGACAATTTTTGTCCTATTAAAAGACATGCAGTCTCAAGCAATCTAACATGGCAGCCATGATCAAGCTTTTATGAGGAAAATTCATGTCAGAAGAATATTTTTTTTATTAAATTAATATCGAGCAGCATGTCATAATTATTTTAATTTATTTTAGCACATTACATTTCATCTTTCCTCTGGATATTTCTGCAAATAAACATTTTCCATCATTTAATGCTTATGGATTCATGTCCTGATGTCGTGTTGTTTGCACAACTGTTATTGTCAAACAGTATTCTATTAATTATGATGAGATGAAAATTTTGAATGGCTGCAGTCTAAGTTTTATGTTGCAAGCTTTCAAAGATATTAAATTAATGGTCCGAGCTTGATGACGATAATAATGAGGCATATAGTGATCTTTATATGTGTAATACTAATTTGCTGTTTCAGGTACCGAAACGACGACTGATGAATCTCGTGCTGAAGGTGTGTTTCTGGCTGACTCAGTATTCTTAATACATATGGGTTAAAATAAAATTAGCAATTGGGCGAATGCTTGTTTATAAGCTGAAGGGGAATGAAGGATCAAAAGAACTCGGTATCCAACTTCATGCAGCTTCTTCAAAATTTACGGGTCTTCCGTATAAGGTTTTTGGTTAGTCTTCTTCAACATATAAATAAAATTATTAGGTATTGTTATTAAAGGTTATTAAGTGGGATATATGTTCGCTTTCTTATGAGCTTTTATATGGTTGTAGTAAAAAATATATTATATATAATAATGAAATTATGTGAATTTTATGATTCGGTCTAATTTAATTATAAACTAACAAATATTTTAAATCATTTTCCTGTTTTGTCCTGTTTGCTTGAATAGTATTTTGTAGTTATCGAACTTGGAGGATTAACAAAATTTTTGAACAAGTATGTTATTACATCCGCATGGGCGGACAGGAACCTGAAATACTCAAACTGGCTCGGCAACTACTTGATTGCATTAAAACCATTATTTTAGCTTGAATGTGCTTGAAGCATTAAAATCAATCCAACAATGAATGAGCCTTAAAGTTACGCTGTCGGACTGCCCATATACTTATCTTCTTCGTCACCCATTTGCGTCATTGGCATTCCCTGGAATTGAACGATAGTTCTTTCACAGTTACAAACGTGAGCGTATGAGATTCATTTGAAGGACGAAAAAAAGCCCCAAAGCCTAAAGTTAGGAGTGAACCAACTATGAAATTTTGGCTGTATTGAAATCAACTATTGTTGTTTTAGCAAATAGAGCACACGAGAAAAATGAAGAAAAAAAAAAGAGAGAAATTAACGTTCTCTAGAAAATTATTTCAATATCCAAGCAACCAAATGAACTCATAGTTTAAGAAAATTTCTGAATATAAGATCTTTTGTGATAAATAATAATCCCAATTGAAATCACCCTAAAAAGTGAACTACTCAAATCTGGTGAGAAATAATGGGATTTTTAGCTCATTTCACGAAATTATTGATATTTCTATATCATTAGGAAAAGAACTGAGATCACACAACACAATTATTGTTGGGATAATTAAAATTGCTATTTCATCAATAATTATTGTTAAATAAAATCACACCACATGAAACAAATAAAATGAATTATAAAATTGCTTAATTTTACTTATCATGAATATCAAGCTCATTGTACAAATTGTTTAACAAGATTTGGTACATTGAATTGAGTTCTTAGACGCCTGAGTCTCCCATGTTTGAGGCTTGAAGGCCACTAAATCAGTTCAATATTCATAGTTTAAGACATTTTGTCCAAGGTAGGGCGGATCAACAAAGTTCAGATGGCTTCTTCTTTGTGTGCAGCCGCATAAGGGAATCCTTACAATAGTTAGCATTGGTCGCGCCACCAAAGCAACCGTTGGAAACTATTGGACAAGCTACATAAATAGTGTCATATATGAAAGCTAATTTACAACCAACTTTTATTACCAAGTCAAAACGTACTATATGAATTAATTTTGTACCTGTGTTTATATGCATTTATAAAAGAAAAAAAAAAGCACTACTTAATCTTTTAAAAGTGTTTTACATATTCCAAAATGTCATTTACCTAGCATCTACAAGTTTGTTAACTGCAACCTCTAAGCATTATACGATGGGACGGTTGCTCAGTGTTGATGCAAATCTATCACTTGTGCGCTCCAAAAATTTTTCCCCAGCCTCCCTGTTGCTTTCTCGGAGGTGTTTTAATGGATTAAGTTCCGGGGTAAATTTTGGAAAGGTAGATGAGTTTGTAGATAAGTCATTATCCAAAGATTTCACCCTCATTTTATGAGGACTTTATGATCTGAGTTCTGGTTTCCTATAGGCGCAAGCCCCTATAGGTAATTACCACTCCCAATAATGAGAGAGAATTTTCGATTAAGGCAAGTTGTAGATTAGATACCTTGAAAGTTATCTGGTATATAGTAAAAGCAATGGAAATTTAGAATTTGAAGAGCTGATATTTAAAATTGGATATGTCACCATGTTTTGCTTAATGCAGATTGTGAGCGAATGGAAGATGGACCTGATCTAAATCCCATGGTTCCGTCATCCCGAGCCTTCATCGTCCCTTATCTACTTTGTTAGTGGAGGTAGTCGACCATACCTGACAGAAGGATCTTTATCGGCAGTCATGGGTTTCTTCGTCCAATGGTACCTTATAGAGTTGTGGTGGATGTTTGTTTAAGAGGATAAATCTTAATCCACCTTAGCTAATAAAGGGCTTTGTGCTCTTTCGATTATATATTATTTTTTCATATATCAAAGATTTAATTCCATTGGTGAGCATACGAGCTCTGGTCATATCCGTAATTTAGTGGTACCATTTGGCAGCAAACCACCCAGTTTAGAAAGCCCTGATCATAACTATTTATCTTGCGGAGCCATTTGGAAGCAAAAATGCTGGTTAGAGGATACGTACCATGTTCTCGTTGGCTGGAGACTGTTTGAGAATAAATTCTAGTGATATTCATGACCAGACATTAGTTCATTGTGTGCTAAAGTATTTTTCAATTTTTTCACCTCAATAAACAATTGCGGATGGTGGATGGATTTTATTCCGTAAGTGTTTGGATGGATAATTTCATTTATTTAAATATTTTGAATTTTGAGATTTTGGGTTTTTTATTGGCATTTGAATATTTTGGGAGTATTTTTAATATTAGAATTTACCCCTCAAGTTCAGATTTACCTGTGGCCATCATTGGGGTGGTGATGTTCAATTATATTTTATTGATTGGACCTTATCGACTCTATCTAATGGTTGACAGAGGATCGGGTCCATATGCTTTATATTTTTGTTGATGAATTTCTTTTGTTATGGACTTTATATGAACAATAAAATAAAATATTTTGGTCGGTGTTATAAGCATAAAACGGTTCAAGCTATGTCGACTCCTATCTACTTATATTAAGGGATTAGGCATAAACATGTGTTTATTTTTTGACCCATACAGTATCCCAAGATGTCACGTGTGTACTAATAACATGCATATTGTGGCCAATGCGGTTGTTTGAGGGCATTTTATATTTATTTATTAAACCTTATCGACTCATATTTACCTATTTAGGATGATAGTGTCCTAATTTATTAAAACGTGCATCACCTTAGACTTCATGTGTATTCCTACAACACGCTCACTAGGGCCCTTGCAGGTGTTTGATTACTTGTGCATTTACTTATGTTTATGTGTATACATGTGATGATGAAAGTGTAGGGTATTTTTGGATATTTGATGGGTCTTCTACAATAACTCGTAGAAACTTGCTCTTGTCATAGCCTTTTCTGTATTTTTCTATAAGTGGCATGTTTAGTGCACCATAGGACTTCCACAGCAGCCCATAGAAGCTCATGTTTATCGTAATCTTTCAACATTTTCTTGTGGGTGGTATGCTAGATGCACGAATACTATTCATTAAGAAGCTCCCAAGAATCAATAATATTATCCAACTCAATATTCAAAACCCGGTTGAATTGAGACTCGCTCATTCTATCTTTGAAAATAATGATTTGATCAGGCTTTCTCTTTGAAGAACTCATACAAAAATCAATAGGTGATTCCTTAACTATGCCATCATCATTTGTTCTTGTTGTTGGCTTAAACAAAGAATCAATCATTTCAACCTTGAATGACTACATTCCTACTGATGTCTTATGCTTCTGAATTAGTGGCCGCTACCTTGTACTAACAACTATAGTAGTTGAAAGTACATTAGAGCATCCATCATGCTCATTATGTGTTGACCTTCAACATTCATAGGTAATTATGGTATTCATGTATGAGTCGATTGTCATTGACTAAAGAGTTGTCGTAGTACTCGTTGTGTACTTTTATCGATAAGATATTGCATTCATCGAAGACTCGGACATATATGTATATAATCTAACTATATATTTCTTCTTAACTTTCATTACCAAAGGGGGTTGGGTGCCTTTATTCATATCTTCGTGTTGATCGCCATCGCTTGTAAGAGTACAATGTACCTATTTACAAGTTAAGATTGCCCATATGGGGGGATTATTATATATGTTGTATGTCTTCCATGCACCCACATACGTAGGGAATTCATTACATTCAAAATTATTTGTCGGTTGTGGTCCCTTGCATGCAAGGAGTCTTTTGTTTGTTCATTGGTGCTTGTATGTGAACTGATATGATGACACCATCAGTATTAATCAAGAGAATTACATTGTTGATCTCGAACATGTCATGTATGGTGTTCTTGATCATGTGTAAGCAATTGCATTTTCTTGCATGCATGTTGTTCTTGGTAAGCAATATTTCTATGTTGCTTGTTAGTGCTTGTCTGAATATTCTTATTAATCACTTGACATTCATATTTCTATTACACGTTTATCAAGTTTTTGTTCATTGTTACTTAAATCCTTCTACTTATTAGGGAGGGAATGGTATTTGCTTCCATGATTGATTCGTGGGTGAGTTATGTTCATTATAACTCCTTTATCGTGTTCATCGGTGGTTCATTGAATTCCTTGCATATGAATCCCAAAAATCCACAAGAGCTTAATGTGTTTTTGTGTATATTGTTATTGAGTGTCAAGCTATCATGCTATTTACAAATCCTTGTAGTCTTTGCAATTATTTCGGGTCACCAAATTGCATTGAATTTCATTGTCATTTCTTTGAATGAATAATGCTTGCAAGAGTTTGACATATCGACTAGTAAGTTCATATCTGTATATTTATCTATTACAATTTTTTTATCATATTTGAGAGCGGCTCTACTAATTAGGACCTTGGTTTATTAACACCATTAAGCTCCTTGACATGATCATGTTACTTATGTGTCGATTGAAAGTTTTTTGTGGTACCAATGAACATATTGTCATTGTACAAATCCTCTTATTCATGAGTTCATATATGTTCATTTACAACTCAATTTATGTGACAATTTCTCAATATTCCATTGAAAATATTGTGCTATTGTTAAAATAAAATTCTTTACTACTCATTTAGTTCAATTATTCTCAAACTCAAGGTTCAAGTTCAAGTTTGTGTCCAAAAAGAATATTTCTCATTCGCTCAAGTCCCATATATTCTTGAAAGTTTAAGGTCTATGTTTATTTCATGCATGAGTTCAAACTCAGTATGAGTCTTCTACATTCGTTCAAGTTTCTGGTGGTACTTAAAAGTTCAATTTCTTATCATTTTGGTTAAAGTTTAAGTTAGCTTCCTTATATGCATTTGTTGGAGTTTGAGCCAAGACCCTTATTATTATAAAATCTGGTAGCATCCCGGCGTCTCCCATGTTTAGGGGAAATTCCAAAAAACATGGCCTTCCCCTCCACGCTACATAAGTGCTTTACGTAGATGTAAGGTGGCATCGTGGCCGAAATTCTTCAATTCCCACCAAGCTATATGAGCGCTTAAGGGTCTCGGGCAACTATTTAAAAGAGCATAATTTCCTTTACCCCACTACGCTACATGAGCATTTAAGTGCACTTAATTTTTGTTATAGTTACACTACATGAGCGCACCGAGGCTTACACTCATCGTTGCATGCGTCACATTGGTTTCTCTCCCATCGTGCTATGTGAGCATGTAGTGAGGTCCGTTAGCTCACCACAAGCATAGAGTGCTGGGTTTTAAATTAAAAAAAAAAAAAATTTACCTTTGCATGGCAACGATGGAATTGAGTCAATGATAAAAAAAGCACAAACATTTCTTTATTTTCTAAATTTTCCACCTTTCTTCTTTCCTCTCTTTTTTTATATATTTATTTTCTGACCTTATATATATATATATATATATATATATATATATTCCAATGATGATGGCATTAATAATAAAAGCGATAGTGATATCAATAATTAATAATAATAATAAAAGGAATTTAACATTTAAATTAAATAATAATGTTAGCAAAAATTCAAACTGAAAGTTCGAGTAGGTTGTTAGACCTAATAAAATTGTCCCACAGTTAACCAAGAGGGGGGGTGAATTAGTAATTTTAAAAAATTCTCTCAGATTTTAAAAAACTTATTTAAGATATTTAACACAATGAAAGAGTTTCCCAAAAGATTTCTCAAGCACAATAATTTAAAATTTAGAAAATAAAAATACAGTAAAAAGTAAAAGAATAAAAGAGCACCAAAGTTTATAATGGTTAAATCCAACGAGACCTACGTCCACTCCTTGATGACTCCTTGATGTATTGCACTAAATTAAAAGTGACTTTTCTCTTTCTCACATAGTAAGGCAGAGAAGCCATTACAAAATCTCTCTTCCACCAACTCGGTGCGGTAGAGTACCAACTTCCTTTCCCGCCTTCCCAGTGATGGAAGCACATCCTTTCTCACCCTCTTGGTGATGGTATAGTACAAACATTTTTTCTCATCCTTCTAGTGATGGTAGGTACCAACATCATATCCTTTCTCACCCTCCTGGTGATGTCATAGTACCAAATCATTTATCCTCCTCTTGGTGATGGCATAGTACTAATGTCCTTTCTTACCCTCCTGGTGACGACAGAATACTAACATCCTTTCTCACCCTCCTCGTGATGGTAGAATACTAACATCCTTCCTCACCCTCTTGGTGACACCAGAATGTCACATTCTACTTTGAAAATCTTCTCTCAAGATCCTTCAATGAAGTAGGAAAGAATTTTAAAGAATAAACAAGAGATCCTTACCTTTGGGCAACCTTGTAATTCCCCTTACAATTTCCTCTCATAAGATTTCTCACTCTTCACTTCTAAATCTCTCTCCCAAATACTCTCCTTATCCTCTCGTAAGAGAAATTCACAGCAAGATCTTGAGTGTCAGTTTTTATGACACTTATACATGAAAGACACAAAGAACTTCAAGAAAACTAAATATTTCAACTGGAATGTACTCCAATCATACAATACGATCACATTTCATTTGTACAAATAATTCTAAAATCCATGCACAACTCTGTATGAACCTGATTTCATATTCTGTCAGTTGTCTGCACGAACTAACTTCATAATGTACGAATAATTCAAAACTGAATAAATTACGTCCGGTACGATTCTATACGAACCTCATTTCATACATTGTGAGTAGTTTTTACAAACACCACTTCATACAATATGAATAGTTAAAACTAATAATGCTTCATTTGGTACAAACATGGACAACCTCATTTTATATTCTAGAAGTCATATGTACAAATCCAATTTTATGCAGTATGAACAGTACAAAAAATGATGTGTTCGTATGGATAGAACTGCTATGCACCTTTTCATACTCTGGAAGTTATCTATACATACATTGTACAGTACGAATAGTATAAATAAAATTTTCTAGACATGATTTTATTAACTTCATTTTGGAGGAACTACCATGATAAACTGTCTAGTATGATTTAAAATCATACAGTAAGATTAGTTTTAAAAATTTAAGTTTTAACTCACTCTTCCAGTATGTGTGTATACGGTTACCCAATTACTATCACAGTCTCTCATACTTATGAAAAGTATTTTAAAATTTCATTATATAGATCAACTACATTTGATTAGTCTATAAAAACTTAAAATAATTCAAGAAGAATAAATTCAACACTTAATAAACAATATTTTCTTAAGAGCGATAAACAAATACATCCAATACATGATACTAGAAAAAAGAAAATAACATAACTTAGTCATCACATGATCACAGAATGAAAACAATACAAACATATAGTACAATAGAGAAATAACAACTAAAATCCTGAAGGACCCTAGTTTGGAGGTGGCTGTGGGGTGAACATCATAAAGTAGCTATTGATCATAGCTACTTCAGTATTGACTTAGTCAAACCTTCCTTAAATCCACCCACTGTCTTTATTATACATTGTATTATACTAGTTTAAGTGAGTCTCTATTTGAGAAAAATGTTGATCAAAATGAGATTCAAGTTTATCAATTCTCTGGACCATTACTTGATAGAAATATTGATCAAGTCTTGGAGCAAGTGTTGGTGCAGGAGCAGGTGCTCCTTCTTCATCAGATTCTTCACCATCAGATCCTTAGCCTTGGTTAAAAACTGAATGGAAAGATGCATCGGTAAAATAGATAGAAAGCTGGATAGGTGGATCAGGATGAATCAAGTTGTTTTTCTTTTCTAGAATATAGGCCATGAAATGTCCTAAAGCAATATTTTTCTTTCTTCTTATATGAAGATGTACAATATCAAAAATCTTATAGATATAGTCCATAATCTGTTGGGCTTCATCTATAGGAGTGTTGGTCATGATGAGATATGTGAATGTAGATAATAAAGGAGTTAGGTTGATATGATTACCGAATTTTAGTATAATAGAAGTCCTTAATGCATGATGAATGATCATAGAATTTTGGTTCAGGGTATACACACGGAATAGGTGATTAACTGAAGCAACACCTCTAAGAGTTTGATTAATTTCAGACTAGTTAAAATTCGATCTAGAGATCATATTGTACGCCCTAACCCCTTAAGTTCTAACAGGCAGAAAGGTGCCTAAATCTTTCTTAGTAATATCTACTCGCCATTTTAAAAAAAATTAAGACTTCCTAGTATGATTTTCATTCATTCTCATGTTTGCAAAGAAAAACTAGAATGTGTCATAATGATAAGCATAAATCAGAGTGAGAATGAAAGAGAATTGAGTTGAACCAAAAAAAGGCATAACTGGAAAGTTAATGTCTCTTTGGATTAGGAGATGAGATGGAGTTATCATAGCCTCAAAGAAATGACCGTAGACTTATTCATTATCTTTGGAGAGAAAGTTATCATCAAATATGCCATAACGAGAGGAAGTCGCCTTAGAAGTTCATGTGTGCTTTCTTCTGCTAGCCATTTTTAGATTTAGGACACGAAATGGTTTGAGATTGAAGAAGATTGTGAAGAAAATCCAACGAATTCCTTCCAATTTAAAGAAAAATGGCCCTATTGTATAATATAAAAATTTGTTTGTACATATGATTGTGTGATGGTAGGGACAAAAATAATTTCATACATATGATAAAAAATTACCAAAAATGAAATTTCTTTTCACAAACTTCAATTTCCGAGGAGGTTTTTCATACAATTGTTTGACCAATACAATCGTACAGACAAACATTTGTTCATCCGCGACTATCAAAATAATAAATATTATATATGACAATTAGGTTCATCCACATACAAACTTATAACAAAATTGTACATACGAAATGGAATTTTTTACATTCGAGCGGTGAAAATAACTAACATTGCAAAACAACCCCCAATCATATAGATGAAAAATAAATAGATCATATAGTTCGAAGATGCATCATACAATATGATATGCATACAAAACTCACATTCTCGTTTGTTTAACTAGAAAAAAATATCATGTATAAACTATTGAATTCGTACAAATAAAAATGTTTTGTATATTATGAAAGAAAAATTAACTCAAGACATGGTAAACAAAACTCTTTAAAAAAAAATAAATCACCCATGATCCATGAAAAGCAATAATGAAAAAACTAAAAAATTACTAATGAAAAAAAAAACACAAAGTAGAGGAAAAATCAATAAAAGACAAACAAACAAATAAAACACATCAACATATATGAAATACATTGCAAATCTAATCTTTAGAATTATAATTTTAAGCATAAATATCAATCACACATAATCTGGTTCTTAAGGTGCTAAATATTTCAAAAGCTAGTGGTTTTGTGAAAATATGTGCAAGTTGATTCTCAAAAGTTATATTGATCCTGGCAAGAGAAAGTAGAGAGAGAAAGTTTGGGATTTCAAAATTTGGTTTTTTGAAATACTAATTTCGCGGCTTCATTGTCGGAGACTATGACGATGAACGGTCGTTGGCCTCCTTCGGCTGATGGTCAATTGGAGGAACGACGTTCATCTGGACGTCCAGTGAATGGGGGAGCATGGGATGTGACTTTATCACCTCCGACATTCAGAGATGACAGATCAAATTTCTTCCCTGGAATTAAGGTAAATGCAAAGATGAACAAGCCATTAGTCATCAATGAAGGAGGATAGCTTATGAAGAAACAAATTCTTGAAGTGGCTTGAAAGGGAAAGGGTATAATGCTTGAGGATAATCTGGATAATTTTGGGTGGTCAGGTAAGGCTATGCTGGCTAAGGGAGAGAAGGCGTATGCTCTGGCATTAAAATCAAGAGCTATAACTGATAATGAGTCCAATGTAGCTGGAATGGTTATTGAAAGAGGTGAGAAGGAAGGTTCTCTAATGACGGAGGATTATGGAATGAATGAACCTGAGGGTTCTGGAGTGAAGAAGAGTAAGGCAGTTGAAGGCAATACAAAATTTGATTTGGAGGAGGTGCGGGAATGTGGAACAGAGGATCTGGGGAGATGTGATGAGGTTACTGATGAAATACCTAAAAGGCCTAATGTAGGAAATCATCAGAATGTTTGGTTAAAAAACAAAAACATCAAAGTTGCTAAGTTGGAATTCGGCAACTGTATAGCTGAAGATGGAAAATCTGTCAAACTTCATGAGGAAAAAGTTATAGAGAACAGAAAAAAGCTTGATAAGTCCTTGGTGGTTAAAATATTTGGCGGAGAAGTTCCATTTTCTTCAATAAGCTTTGAATTCAGGAAATAGTGGGGACAATATGGAAAATTCCATCTCACGGTGCTTGGAAAGGGATGGGTTATATGTTCGTTCTACGAACCTGAACATATGGAAGTAGTGCTATGCCCCTGATTTGTTAATGGATTTATAGTAGGGATTGAGAGATAGACTCAAAGGTTTGATCCCAACTCGCTTAAAGGGCTATCTGGTCCTATATAGATCAGATTGCCAAAGTTACCGCTGGATTGTTAGGATGAAATAAACATTTGTCGTATAACATCCATGGTGGGTAAGCCTTATTTGATCGACAGCATATGTTCGAATGCCCCAGAAGAGAATTTGGAAGGGTATGTGTCCGTATACATATGAATGCTAAGCTACCGACTGGTGTTTGGGTAGAAGGAGATGAAGATAGATTTTTTCAGAGAATAGAGTATGAGAGGCTGCCTAATCTCTATTTTGAATGTGAAAAAATTGGTCATTTGAAGAATGATTGTGCCAAAGTTAACATGGAGAATAGGGTAAAGTCATTACAGCTGGTTAAAGCTACTTCCAGCAATATGGTGGGGAAGGAATCTGCTGAAGGTAATCAAAAATTGGCAGGAGATGGATTGATTGAAAAAGAAGAATACAAACCATGGATGTTGGTAAGGTATGGGAAGAAAAAATTTAAAAACAATTGGCCTAGAAGACCTGTTTCTCGGGTTGACAGTAGAAGTAACTCGGTGCAGTTGAAGAAAAGCGAGAAAATAGATGAAGTAACCAAGGGAGATAAGCTAATTGAAGAGCAGAAAATCGTGGAACAAAATCTGGCTGGTAGTATATCATATTTCTTAGAAGTGGGGAACAACAATGGTCAAGTGGTTCTGAAGCCTGGAGATAATAGCTTCAGTGCACTTGTTGATATGGAGGAAGGAGAATAAATTCAAACAACTAATGTTGTCATAGTTGAAGAGGAGGTTAATGTAAGTGTGTTGACCCCTATATCTCAAACCACGTGAGAAAGGACCCCAATTGGCAAATAAAGCATTATGCACCTTGGCGCAATGCTTCACTTGAAGGTTCAAACAACCTCTGATTGCCAAACAGATTGTGTTGTTGCGATCAGGACGTCGAATTCTGCTAGGTCGAAGCCCCTCGTAGTTGAATCGGATGAGATTGGTCAAAAGAGACAACCGACACCTGAAATTAAAACACGAGGCTGATCAAATGATGTCGGATCAACAAACGGACTTCATCATTGTGTTCAGAACATTGCAAATGCTCAAAAATTGTATTTTATTTGTTCAATTTGGATCATCCTAATGAGTGACATGAATTTCGAGACAACACATCTTTCGAGGAAGTCTGGCCTCGACGTCGCTCAGATGATGTCCGATCATGAAACGGACTATGCCATTGCGTCCGGAACGTCCTCATCATTCAAAATATATATCTTTTGTGATTAATTGGGATCAATCGTAATGGTGACATGGATATCAAGGTAATAACATGTATATCGAGGAATTTGTCCCTCGATGTCGCCCAAATGATTTTAGATCGACAAACGGACAGTGTCATTGAGTCTGGAATGTTGTCTACATTCAAAATATATATTTTATTTAATGAATTTGGATCATCTGAGATGGTGGCGAATTTCTATACAATTTAAATATGATATAATTATTAAGATAGTTGCTATTTGCATGTTTTACATTTTTTCTTTTTTGTAAGGGTACGATTTAAAAATTTCTTCTATTGTAAATTTATAAAAAATTTAGCTCACATAGTAACTTTAACGATCTAAAGAGTAAGCTCGAATCGCCGAGAGTCAGCAATTTAAGCATATTATACTTTTCTCTTCCTTATTAGGCACCTCCCCGCCCGCGGGTTTTGGTAGACCACTTGACCTATGAGGTGCAGTGCTGTCAAGGGGAAGTTCTGCAATCTCTTTTATAGGGAATAAACTTTTTCTAAGCCTATTTTTAAATGCTTCATCTTCATTTATTCATCTTCATTATTATGCATTCGAAGTCAATTAGCACGCATTGAATTAGATACAAATTAAAAAGAGTTCTAAAATATTAATTGGCATATTTAGACCATTTTAACCATACAAAGTTGAGGAGCCTAATTTAGGATCGTCTTAGATGTCGACCCCCAAATCCTTAAAACTTAAAAACATATCACCTAACCTATCTTTCATAAGAGGACTGGACACATGTTATTAAAGGCGTTCTAGGTGATTAGCTAGCTCCCCAATCCACGGCCGGGATAAGTCCAGATTTGCATTCCATTAGTTAGGTTCAAGGTCACTAATTATTTATAGTACCCAAATTTAGATTTAGGTTCTGAGGCAGATTCTTTTTTAGATCTTAAGTCCTCCACCCTAGGGAATATAAATCCCAAATTCTAATTAAAATGTCAATATAAACATAAAATTTTTCTTAAAATATAAAGCCCAACATAGGGTAGATTAGGTTATTCCTGAGCTTCTCAGATCGATGCCTCCTACTTCTCTTCTTTGACCCATTAATAAAAAGTTCAACACTTGGAGCTTTCTTTCCTTGAAAAAAATTCCTATTTCGTTTCCTTGCTTTCTACTTTTGTACTCAAAAGGTACGAAATCACTTTTTTTAACGGAGTTTCTTAGGAGCTTCTCTCGCTAGGATGTAATTTAACTATAGAAGCTTGCTCCTATAGGGATTTGAGAACCCCAGACTAAAATAAATCCTTATTTTATTCATATTAAAATAAGAGGTCAGAATCTTTTGGGAAGCAGATATCTTTTAAAACTTCATTTTTCTATATCTTAATATTTTGTAGGATGTTATTATTGTCTTTTAGATATTATTAATTTCCTACTTGATATATTCAATTTTAGAAATGATGAATTTTATAAAAACCATTCTTATTTTGGATGTCTTGAAGAATGTTATGTTCGTCTTTCAAGTAGATATAATATTCTTCATTGTTATTTCTAAATAAAAGAATGGATAAAAATTTTTCAAAAAGCTTATTTTCTATTTTTAAACACATTCTTAAGATTTCATGTTTATTTTTCGAAATAATATGTTATTCTTCTGAACTGTGTTTGATAATATTAAAAAATATACAAATTATTTCAAAAATCATATTTTGATATTTGATCCATTGTAGAAATATTGTGTCAAATCTCTCGAGATTGTACTTTATTTCTCAATGGCAGTATTTGATTACAAAATAGGGAGAAATCAAAATCTACGTGGTGACATATAAATTTTCCCACCAAACTATTCTGAGTCATCATTTTATTTTTGACACACCCACTTAGTTTCAAAACAACAATTTAAATCCTTTGGCCTTGAAGTAATTACTAACTTTATTCTTACAAATTGATTTGAACTCTTTTGCATGGCCAATATCAAAATTCATCATTAAAGCTGCTTGATCAATATTAGTGGGTTCTATAGTTGAAATAAAGGCTGAATTGCCATTGACTTTCCTTGTTTATTCCACGTTCTAGTTCTAAAACACCTCTCACTAGGTTACCTATAATTCAATTCCCTTGGATGGTTCTTAGAAAATTCTCAAATCTCTTAAGGCACAAGGGTCTTTCTATTGTTTCCAAAATTTCTTCCCAAATTTATTTTTTAATCTTTTGGGATTTTCCTCAATCTCACTTCAATAACATTTGGCTTCTTTTCCAAATTTTCAGATTATCAAATACAAACATGTTGGTTTCTTCAATGGACCAAAGTTCTTTGCTAAATACCCTATAAGATTTTCCAATACTTGAATATTCACAAAAAATCCTTCATCTGATTTTGGAATCAAATTTTCCATAAGCCAGATTTTCCATTATTATGAAATGAACATCCTTCAACCAAAAAACATGCAAATGAGATAAATTAGGTGTTCTGACTTTTAACAACTCATAGGGTGTTTTATTAAATTTGACTCAATTCACCCTATTCAGAACATACATGCAGTGATAAGCGCCTCAGCCCCAAAAATATACTAGGAATGAGTATTCTGCCAACAATTGCTCGGGCGGATCTATTAATGTTCTTTATTTTCCTTTCGACTACCCCATTATTGTTGAGGGTTCTAGGTGCAGAAAATTGTCGATCAATCCCTTTTTCCTTACAAAAATTTTTCAAATTCTCCTCATGATCACTTTGTATAGAAATTTATTTCCACACCCTAATTCCTTTGAATCTAAGTCAAAAAATTTCTAAATTCCTCAAATGATTTCACCTTATAAAATAGAAATCTAACCAAGTGAATCTTGAATAATTCATCCATATAACAAATCTGTATTCTTTCCTTCCTAGACTTACAGTTCCAACAGGCCAAAAAATCCATGTTGTAAAATTTCCAATGGTTTACTAGTTTTCTAAAGATCCTTATTGGACTTAAAAGAGGACTCACTTATCCTAATTGACATGCATCACAAAGGTGGTTCCTTAGTAAAGTCTAAGTTTTGGTTATACCTCTCACTAAGTTCTTTTGTGGTAATTCTCCTAGATTTTTCCATACTAGAATGACAAAGTCTCCTATGCCAAAGCCTATTGATTCATCAAAAATAGTTTTCAAAACAAAAAGACAGTAGGAGATTGAATACAATTGAATCTAGCATGTAAACAGTTCGTTTAACCCTTTTCCATTTAAAAACTCTTTCCCATTTTAGGCTTAATATGCAGCTACTAGGAAAAAATTTTTACATTATAGCCCTTATACATAGCCTGACTTATACTAACAAATTATGCTTTAAGCTACAACCAAACACATTCCTATGAAAAAGTTTTTTCAAATTTCCAATCCATACCTGATCCAACCACTTTCTTGTTTATTATCTCCAAGTGTAACCTTGCCTCCACTCCTGGCTTTTCAGCGTTTATGAATTAGCAATAAACTCTAGTCATATGGCTTTGAACAGCCGCTGTCCAGGTACCATATGCTCTCCATGAGGTCTTGGTTTTGAGAGCAACCCTGCAAAAAAAAAATAATCAAATGTAGACTTTGGGAACCCAAACAGTGGGTTCCCTTTAGAAATTTATAATCAGATACATGTATGATATGTCTAGGTTGATGATCTTAGGTCTCCACCACCAAATTAGATTTCATCTTCAAAGTACAGGTGTGAGCCTATATATCCAAAAAATCCACAATTATTATATTTAACATTTAGGAAAAGTATTTCCTTAAGTTTTCTATTTATTTGTTTGTCTTCTAAGGGATTCCATATTATTAGGAAATATTTAGGATTTGTAAAATCTTCAAGTTTGGGGGCGTATTCTATTATCTCAAGAGCTCTTTATTATCAATTTATAAAATGAATCATATCTTTTCAAAGATTTGATTGCTAAATTATTCGATATGTTTTGCTCCAGATTCATCCTTAAATATTTTAAAATTTTTTCGAGATCAGCATAGGATATTTTAAATTTTAAAATTTCTTATTCAAGTCATCATATTCGTCAAGTAGTTTCATTGTGGTTCTAATCTATTAATGCATTTGGATCTTTCTTTAAGGATTTCATGTTCTTCTTAAGCTCTTCAGTTCTAAACCTTACACTAGCATGATCTTTTTTATTTCCTATATGCATCATGCATGTCGTTTAGGAAAACTTCAAATAATTCATCATAGGTTAAGTCACATACCTCTTCTTGATGCTGATTGATCTAACATTACATCTTGCCATCAAGCAAAAGATTGGTGACTCTTCTTCTTAGATTGGTTGACTTCTTCTTCTTTTTCGAGTCTCAGATGAGTGTGAAGCTGAGTCCGCCTAGAAAGCTCTTGAACAACTTCTCTCTTTGCCCTTCTTTACAATTGGTTTTCTCCGTCTACACTTACTCCTTGCTAGGGAGTGGATTTGAGTTTGGGCAATCAGTCTTTGATATGACCTGGTTTCCTGCATTCATAACAAATCACTTATTAGAACCTTGCCATTTTTGTTAAACTACCTGTCTATTCCATTGCTTTGGCGACTCTTCTGCTCTCTTTAAAAAAGGTTCTGAATTGTCTAAGTCATTAATACAATATCGTCTTTATCCTCCAGGTTGTGAGTGTTCACTCTCTGACTCTTCCACTTTAGTTGCAATATTCATTCTCCTTCTCGTGGTTCACCTGCATCAATCTTTCTTTTACTTACTCCTTGCTCATAAGCAATGAGTGAACAAGAAGATTGTCAATAGAATAAATGTTTAGATCTCTTAGAACTCTGTTAATTGTTCATGTAATATTATAAGCATCATAACAGTAGGTAATACAAGAGAAGATATTTATTTATATCTCATTTCAGCGATTAGTTAATTCTCTATCCTAAGTGCCATGCAAAGAAGTTGACTAATTTAGTTGGAGCTTTAATTGTATATTGTCAGGATAGCTTCATTTGGCGTTTCAATGCGAAACAACTCATAGTCATTAATAAAATTTGGACGTCTGATTGCTTAGACGATTATTCCCTTTCATAAGGTTATATGCAAGTCTATCCCATATGTCCTTTCCAACTTTTGCAAAGTGCAACCCGTATGTAGTCTCAATTTAAAGCACAAAAAACTATTTAAACATTTGCATTTAGTTTGAGCTAGATTGGACTGTTCTCTCTATTAGTTCAATCTACAAAATGTGTGTTTCTACCCCTTCAACCTCCATCATACGTAATCTAGTTGGTTTTTGTGGATACCTTCCTGTGAACAGGATCACATATTGAATCACGGACTGTAAGAAAGTGAGACATCGCAGTGTTTCCAAAAATCAAAAGGTATATTGCAAACAGTGGAGTCTAATAATAGATGTAACCCTTCAGGTTATTTCGGTTTCTCGGAAATGTAGCCATGTCTACATTAATTCAAAAGTAGTTTTAAACTTATGATTTTGATATACTAGCTCTGATACCGCGACTTATTGTAGTCGAGTGAATAGGTTTAGATCTAAGTTAATGTCCCAAGGCTACCAGAGGGAGGGTGAATTGTAATTTTAAAGACTTTAATAAGGGTGTTGAAGACGAAATGGAAAATATTTATATTAAATTTTTATGGAAAAAGGTTTTTCAACCACAGAGTTTTAAATAAAGTATAAGTGTGGAAAATATAAAAGTCAGTAAAGTTAAATTACACGATAGTTTTATAGTGGTTTGGTCTTAAACCAGACTACATCTACTCCCATATGGCTACCCTTCTGAGTATTTCACTAATAACCAATGAGTGACATTCCTTTTGCACCCACAAGCAAGGCGGTAGGAAGCCTTTACAAAACACTCTTTTCACCACTACCTGTTTTGCTTGGTGTTCGGTTGTAGAACCGTCGTCCTTTTTACATTAATCCTTAGTTGTTGGCAGAAACCTTCGTCCTTTCAACTACTCTACTTCTGTGTGTGTGCAGAGAACTCTACTTCTATCCTTTCACACTCTCTTTTTCTCAGTGTGGTGTAGAGATAACCCTCTGTTGGGCGTGTTTCACACCTCCTAGTGTAGCAGCGAACCCTTTTGGCTATTCACACTCTCCAAGTGTCGGGCAGCGAAACTGGATTCCCTGAGACAGATCTTCTCACAGAAATCGAGAAGGAAAAGAGAAAAGAGTGAAATATCACAATTCACAAAGTAGAGAATATCTACCTTAAATCTCTAAGTTGAGCCTCACGCTCACGAGATTTTGGTTAGGAGATCCTCCTTTAAATGCTCTCTCATCACTTTCTCGCTCTTGTACTTGTTCTCATCAATAGGTCACGAGGATCAAAATGACAAACAGAGATGGATGGCAGTCCTAATTTGGACTATTTATACAGATAAGACTATGAGAAAAAACACCCAATAGCAAGTTTTTCTAATTCTGTACGCAGTGTTGATGTTCGTTCCCGTACGATCGCTGGTCTTCCTGGACTGATATTACTTAAAATCCTTGAAACGAACATTGTTTCTATATGTGGTACGAAATGTTTTTAGTATCAAGTTGATCGTCCCGTGTGACAACCAAGTTCGATCCGGGTACGGAACAGTTATAAAAAGTAGTCGGTTCCAAAAACTTAGCAGAATTTATACAAAAACCGCTCTATTAGGCAGTTTAATCGTCTAGACGGAAATATGTTCTCAGGACAAAAAATCTTGTATAGAGACAAACGCCTAACGATAATTAATTTTGTCTGGACGAATCTTATTAGAGAGAGAAATGTCCCGGCTTTAACGTGCTGGCGAATTCTAGAGCAATCTTCCGCGATATTTTAATGTTTCGTTGCTTGGACAAAGTTACTATATGAGACAATTATGTTTTCTACGATCTTTAGGTATTTCTTCTGTCGTGGACTTGATCATTTTACCATGTTGTCATTATTGATTTCTTAATAAGGAGATACTGTCATGATCGTTCCCGTACGACTGATATACTCGCCGTACAGAGTCAGTTATTTATTTAAATTTTATATGATCTCCTTGTAGATGATGTGGGTGCTAATGTTTTATTCCTCAATTACATCACTCCCTCTTAGATTAAAATTGATAATTTAGAGCTTCAAAATAAAAAGTTTTTCTTGCTGAATTTTGATTTGAGCTTCGTTGTCTGAGAGTTTGATCACCTGAAATAGTTAGTACCACACAAAGCAAATACTATAATTCTTTACTAAATATTTAGAGATTAACTTACATCATTTGAACAATATATTTTGGAATCATCCAAAACTATACCAAGTTGCA
>NW_021590702.1:0-260 GCF_001605985.2 Dendrobium catenatum
TATTAATCATTTTACATTGCTACTCAATTGCTATTATAAATCAATATGACAAAAAATCAATTTTGTGCAACGTAGAAATTAAAATAAATTAAGGAACTTGTCTAAAATTAATAAAATGTGCATACGCAATAAATATATTACATTGCTCCCAATTGTTTAAAATAAATTAAGGAACTTGTCTAAAATTAATGTGCATACGCAATAAATATATTTGTTTAATAGTTGTTGGACTATTTCGTAAACAAACAATAAGATTTCAC
>NW_021590703.1:0-332 GCF_001605985.2 Dendrobium catenatum
TCGACAGAGGATCGGGTTTCGTAGGCTTTATGCCTTTGAGAGTGAATTCTCTTAATTTTAGGCTTTAAGGACCTAAAACAAATATTCCGGTAGCCACGACCACATATTTGTTTGTTGGTTCGAACCTTGTCAACTCTGTCGTGCTGTCGATAGAGGATCGGGTTTTATAGGCTTTGAGCCTTTATTAGTGAATTCATATTGTTGTAGGCCTTGATGGCCTAATACAAATATATTATGACAAATATGATGGTCACCACAACCGTATATTTGTTTGTTGGTTCGAACCCTGTCGACATCTATTGACCCGTATAGAAGGATCGGTTTCAAACCTG
>NW_021590704.1:0-2615 GCF_001605985.2 Dendrobium catenatum
TAATCTAGTTTTTCTTTAGGTTAGGATTCATCCTTTCAGTAGGATTAGATATTCTATTCATGTACAATGTTCTATGCGGCACCATATTTGTTTAACTAAGTTTTCTTTTCATTTAGGTTATAATACATTCTTGCCTTAGGATTAGATGTGCTAGTAGTAGAAAAATGCCCTTTCTGGCACCGTTTTAATTTAATCTACTTTTTTTTTTCTTTTAAGTTGGGATTCTTCTATTCTTTGGGATTAGTTGTGCTAGTGGTGGATGCCCTTCGTGGCAATATCCTACTTTAATTCAATTTTCTTTTCCTTTAGGTTAAGATTCTCTTTTTCATAAGATTAGACATGCTTGTGGATGAAACGTCTTTCGTGGCACCATCATAGTTTAATCAAATATTCTTTTCCTTTAGGTTAGAATTCTTTCTTTCCTTGGAATTAGACATGATGGTGGGGGATAACGCCCTTCGAGGAAATATCATAGTTTAATCAAATTTTATTTTCCTTTAGTTTAGGGTTTTCCTTTCCTTAGGATTAGATATGAATGTGGATAATGCCCTTAGTGGCACCATCCTTATTTTAGTCAAGTTTCCTTTTTCTTTAAGTTAGGGTTCTTCCTTTTCTTAGGATTAGACGTGTTAGTGGTGGATAACACTCTTCGTGACTCCATCCAAGTTTAAAACTAATATTCTTTTCCTTTAGGTTAGGATTCTTCCTTTCCATAGGATTAGACGTGCTTGTGGTGGACGATGCCCTCATGGCACCATTCTTGCTTATTACAGTTTTTCTTTATTTTAGGTTAGGATTCTTCATTTTCTTAGGATTTGACATTCTATTGGTTGATAATGCCCTTTGTTGCACCATTCTAGCTTAGTCCAATTTTCTTTTCCTTTAGATTATTACTTTTCTTTCCATATGATTAAATGTACTAGTGGTGGATAACATCCTTCGTGGCATCATCCTAACTTTAATCCAGTTTAATTTTCCTTTAGGTCAGGATATTTAATTTCCTTAGTATTAAGTCCTTTAATTTTCTTTTAGACAGATAAAGTCCTTTTTAGCACCATCCTATTTTATAGGTTAGGCATTATCCACCACTAACCTTTCATTTAGGTTTGGATTCTTCCTTTCCTTAGGATTTTAAAAGTTAATGGTGGATAATGCCCTTTATGGCACCTTTCTTGTTTTAGCACGATTTCTTTTCCTTTAGGTTAAGATTCTTCCTTTTTGTAGGATTAGACGAGCTAGGGGTGGATAATGCGCTTCATGGCACTATGTTAGTTTAATCCAAATTTTTTTCCTTTAGGTTAGGATTTTTTCTTTTCCTTAGGATTAATGGCGCTAGTGGGGGATAACTCCCTTCGTGGAACCATCCTAGTTTTAATCCAATTATGTTTTCCTTGAGGTTAGGATTCTTTTTTTCCTTAAGCATCGACGTGCTATTGGTGGACAATACCCTTTGTGGCATCAGCCTAGTTAAATACAATATTCTTTTCATTTAGGTTAGGATTCTTTCTTCTCGTAGGATTAAACGTGCTAGTCGTGTATAACGGCCTTCATAGAACTATACTAGTTTCATTCAGTTTTCTCCCGTTTCTTATTATTAGACGTGCTAGTAATTTATAATGCCCTTCGTGGCACCATCCTAGTTTAATCCAGTTTTCTTTTGTTTTAGGTTATGATTTTCCTTACCTCAGGATTAGACATGCTAGTGGTACTTGAAAATATTCGTATCACCATCCTAGTTTTAATACAATTTTCTTTCCCTTTAGGTTAACATTTTATCTTTCGTTAGAATTATATGTGCTAGTGGTGGATAATACACTTCGTGGTACTATCCTAGTTTAATCCTATTCTTTCCTTTTAAGTTAACTTTTTTCCTTTCCTAAGGATTAGATATTCAATTGGTGGATAACGCCCTTCATGGTACCATCATATTTTAATCTAATTTTCTTTTTCTTTAGGTTAGTATTCTACCTTTCCATAGGATTAGACGTTCTAGGGGTGTACAATGCCCTTCGTGGCACCATCCCAATTTAATCCAGTTTTATTTTACTTTTGTTTAGAATTCTTTCTTTTGATTAGACGTGCTAGTGATGGAATATGCCATTTGTGGCACCATTCTAATTTTAATTTCTTTTAGGTTAGAATTATTTCTTTTTTTAGAATTTGCCGTGTTAGTAGTGAATAATGCCATTCGTAGCACCATCATTGTTTAATCCAGTTTTCATTTCCTATTGGTTAGAATTCTTCCTTTCATAAATATTAGACGTGCAAGTGGTGAATAAAGGCCCTTCATTGCACTATTCTAGTTTAATTTTTTTTCTTTTATTTTAAGTTAGGATTTTTCCTTTCCTTACGATTAAATGTGCTAGTGGAGAATTACACTATTTGTATCACCATCCTAATTTAATCATGTTTTTTTTACCATTAAATTAGGATTTTTCTTCTCTTAGGATTAGATGTGTTGGTGGTGGATAATACCATTCGTGGCCCCATCCTAGTTTACTCCACTTTTTTTTTCCTTTAGGTTTGGATTATTCCTTTTCTTTGGATTAGACATATTAGTGGTGGATAACGCCGTTTGTCACACCA
Organism: Dendrobium catenatum; assembly: GCF_001605985.2. Taxonomy (NCBI): domain Eukaryota; kingdom Viridiplantae; phylum Streptophyta; class Magnoliopsida; order Asparagales; family Orchidaceae; genus Dendrobium; species Dendrobium catenatum. Next base: position 2,587 of record NW_021590704.1, read on the forward strand.
TCCTAGTTTAATCTAATTTTCTTATCGTT
>NW_021590705.1:0-204 GCF_001605985.2 Dendrobium catenatum
AAGAGAGCTTTATAGCATCATTACATTAAATCTATAGATACAACTTTTATATGAAACATAAACCCAACGAATGCTTTCTAACATATAAGTAAAAATAACATACTCAACAAAACTTTCCAACCATAAGATATCTCATGGAGTTTTTTTTTTTCGCAACATAAAGCAGGTTATGGAATTTCCAAGCATAAAAAGAACTCATAAGGC
>NW_021590706.1:0-281 GCF_001605985.2 Dendrobium catenatum
GGGATTTATCTTCCTCATAATGTTTTCTCATATGGCCTATTATATGTAGCATTATCAAGAGGTATATCAATGAGTCAAACAAAATTTCTTATTATATCAGATAAATATGCTGCAACTCAAGGTTCTTATACAAAAAATATTATATATAAAGAGATTTTCAATACTTTCAAGCAATCAACATGTATGAACATATATTTAAATAAGTGAAATTAGTTGATTATTAACATTTTTTTTTGCTCACAATGTTCATATTTTTATTAATATTAGATAAAGATTAATGG
>NW_021590707.1:0-231 GCF_001605985.2 Dendrobium catenatum
ACCTTGCGATGACCCAACTCACCACATCTGAAACATCGGCCAGATCCCACCAAACATTGACCAAAATGTCGCTTCCCACACTGCTCGCACAAAGGTTTTTCAAGCTGACTCTGCTTTTGCTTATCCTCCAACTTTTGCTTCTTATTTTTGAATCGATCATCCCTTTCGAATATCTTCCTTTTGCCTATTGGTTATTGCTCCAGACTATGCTTAGAAAAATTAAGCTCATTT
>NW_021590708.1:0-379 GCF_001605985.2 Dendrobium catenatum
TGATTATTAATTTCATAATCAAAGTCATGATAAGAAAATGATATATTTTCCTGAAGAAAGAAAATATCATTCAAAATCAGTCATTTGAATATGACGATAATAATCATTGAATTTGATTTTCACAAAGAGAATTAATTGATTTTTTGATAAATTGATTTTTAAAATTTTGATATGGGTTCTAAATCTCCTACGAGTGTAAGCCCTCATAGTTAGTTACATCGTAGGAAACCTAAGTTTCTATACTCTCAATTAAAATAATGATACAAATTTTATCTAGAATTTTCAATGAGTAATATAAAAGAAATGGAATTTGAATCTCAAACGGGATTGGAATAAGATTGAACGCTTATTTCTAGAGGATAAGGGATAAGAGGTAGGA
>NW_021590709.1:0-331 GCF_001605985.2 Dendrobium catenatum
CCTTAATGACTCAAATGTTCAAAAATAATAGTGAAAATCACAAATCAATAAATCAACATTATTTATTTATTTTTAAAATAAGTTGTATAGATCTGCTATCAGAATAGACGGCTCTTAAAGTGGGGAGTGGGGACAAATCCGAAGGAAAGCCCTACACAACTCTTATAAAACTTACCATGTGCATTGCTTTAAAGGGCAAAGTAGATAAGCGTCTCTATCAGGAGAGCCTAGTTCGAAGATATTGGTCATTTAAATTTGAGAAATCTTTATAATAAATAATAAAAATATATTATTTTAATTCATAATTTTAAAGATATTATCATATTTCTTT
>NW_021590710.1:0-341 GCF_001605985.2 Dendrobium catenatum
AGCAATACTTCCTACTCTAAATAAGTTAAATCATTTATATTATATATAATTGGAGATCAATATGCAATGATGTGATGAATCATCATCACATGTTTTTCATAACATGTACAATAAATATTATGCTAAAAATATTTAAAATATTATAACTTTGAAGCCTTGGAAGAATTTCTCTCGTATTCTATCTTGAAATACTTAGCCATGCCTAATTATCCATCATATGTCAACATTAGCCAAGAAACATCATGGAAAGCATACATGAAAATTTCAATTTCTCTCTAGTGCTTATCGCTCTATATGGAGTTGAATGGTATATGGACATAGAGGCTACATCCCATTTGACT
>NW_021590711.1:0-335 GCF_001605985.2 Dendrobium catenatum
GTGAGACAGCATATAGTGGCGGAGTTTTTGAACTGCAAAAATCAGCGCCAAACAATACTTTTCAATAGGAGAATAACGGCTTTCAGCTCCAATCAATCTCCGACTGATATAGTAGAGTGCATTTTCTTTTCCTTCTTCATTATTCTGGGCCAATAGTGCTCCGAGGGACTCTTCTAGTGCAGCCGTATACAGTATAAGAGGCTTCCCCGGAATTGGCGCTGCTAGAATGGGCGGATTCAGCAGATATCTCTTGATGCTATCAAACGCCTCCTGACATTCTGCATCCCATTTGAAACGGACATCTTTCTTCATTAGCTTTGAAAAGGGCTGACATC
>NW_021590712.1:0-332 GCF_001605985.2 Dendrobium catenatum
AAGATTATTTTTACAATTGAAATAATAATTTCAAGATTTAAATAGAGGAAGCCTCCTAGTGTAGATGGAAAAGAAAAGAAAAGAAAAAAGAGACACATTCATTAAATGTGTAGCAAAAAAATAAATAAATAAATAAATAAATAAATAAATAAAAGTGGCTTCCCTTTCTAAATCTTAAATATCAAATGACCTATTCATCCTTTAGTATTTTTAACACTTAACTTTGAGAATTTACAATTTTGGTTCATCATCAAGCATTGATATTTTATTAGATGTAAAATACATATACCATTTGAAAGATTGAATTACTACCTCCAATTTAATTTCTTTAT
>NW_021590713.1:0-212 GCF_001605985.2 Dendrobium catenatum
GAGAAGACATTAAAACATATTGGAACCTCTATTATAGTTCATTGTGAAAGATCTTTTCTTAGGCATGGATAAATGATAGTTCATTGTGGAAAATTCTAGAGAATATGGCTTTCAGTTGAGAATATAATTAAAATATTTTTAATATAAATTTATATTTTTAAATTTTTATTCACGTGCATTTAATGCACATGCAATAAAACTAGTTTATTATG
>NW_021590714.1:0-366 GCF_001605985.2 Dendrobium catenatum
CTCTCTCTCTCTCTCTCTCTTCCCTTGCTCTTCGCTTTCCCTTGAACTCTCGCTCTCTCACTCACTCACTCTCTCTCTCTCTCTCTCTCTCTCTCTCTCTTTCTCTCTCTCTCTCCCTCTAACTCCCTCTCTCCCTCCATCCCTCCCTCTCCCTCTCTTTCTCTCTCTCTTCACTCTCGCCCTCTCCCTCTCCCTCTCCCTCTCCCTCTCTCCCAAGCTCTCTCTCTCTCTCTCTCTCTCTCTTCTCTCTCCCTCTCTCTCCCTCACTCACAATCGATCTCTCTCTCTCTCCCTCTCCCTCTCTCTCTTCCCTTGCTCTCTCTCTATCTTTCTCTCGCTCCCTCTCGCTCTCTCTCTTTCTCTCTC
>NW_021590715.1:0-291 GCF_001605985.2 Dendrobium catenatum
TCTATATTTTATTAGAAATGTTTGAAGTTTTGAACTAGTTTTAACCTACGCTTGACCAAAAAGTTGACTTTTTGAAACATTACAGATTTCTGGAGTTTAACATTTTTAACAAATATTAGGCCTTATTATGAGTTGAATGCAATTGAGTTTTTTAGTAAATATTAGGAATTATTAGGAGTTGAATGCAATTGAGTTTGTTCAATTTGGATTTTTCTTGAATTAGTTATGAATATTCAAAGTTTTTACTATTTATTAAATTATTGAAAATCCTTAATTAATGGGCCTTTTTGT
>NW_021590716.1:0-563 GCF_001605985.2 Dendrobium catenatum
CGTATTTCCGAGACGCTCAGTTTGACTGTAAGATCGTAGAAATCGGAGTTCGGATGCTCTCGGATTTAATTTTTGAAGTCTCCAACTAGTTTTTGCCTCGAGATTCGTGCCTGATCAAGCTAATTTTGTGATGATGTATCAAGCTCGAACTTGTTTACTGAGTTCGAGCTCAGCTTACTTGAAAACTGTTAGGCTCGTGACTCGATAAACTTGATTCTCTCACTCTTTAATGAGACAAGTTTGAGCCAATTCATGAGAAATCTTGGCTTACTTACACCCTTATTGGCAGATGGTGGTGGGCTTCAGTGATTGGGGATGACGGCGATGGTAGCGATGACTATGACAACCAACAGATAATGATGGGTGGCGAGAGGCAGTGTTAACACAGCAACTAGCTTACGATAAAAAAAGAATTTGATAAAAAATAGGAGAGTTTCCAATACATAAAAATGAACTAAAGATTGAAAAAAAGATCATTGAAATTTTATATTGTATTCCTTATTCAGCAAATGGAACACAAAATTTAAAGTTCTCCATTTTCTTAATATTTTATATTTCTTTTT
>NW_021590717.1:0-371 GCF_001605985.2 Dendrobium catenatum
AATAGATTTTTGAAACAACTAGTTTCACTTAGGATTTCCCTAAATTATGAATGGATCTTTTCATAGTCTTTGTCCTCCATCTCTATACCCATTCATATAAGCTATTTAGATTTAATTTAACATATTTATTAAAAATCCATTGAAAGCTTTCTAAGTTCCTACTAGCAAATATTTTGTGAAAGGACTTTGTTGCCTTTTCTATGAAAACCTTACTATCAATCAAGATGTTTAAGATTCATATAATATGTGTATGAGTTTATCCTAATTGACCTAAATGTAAAAAAAAAACTTTAGTTGTGACATTCATTACTTTCTTTTTTAATTGCAATAAATATGATTGTGGATTAGGTAAGTAGCATGTGCTCTTCTAC
>NW_021590718.1:0-528 GCF_001605985.2 Dendrobium catenatum
TTCCTAACTGGGGGGCAAACTTATGCAAGTTTCTCTCACCCCTCAGATATCAACCAATGATGCATCAATGGCATTGGAATCTTTTGTAAACTGGGGGGCAACCTTGGCTGCAGCCGTGGCCATGAAAATTCTTCCAAATCTTCCAACATCCATGATAATATATTTGGAAACTATTTTTTATAAAGCTGCTATCGCATGCAAGGATTCTTCCAATAGATTGCAAGCTGTTCACAATCTCTAGTTGGACTTCTCCTTATTGAGCATGGTCTTAATCTCGACCTCAAAAAGCTAATAACGGTCTAATGATAGACCAATCTTCACAGTTTATTTGGGTTGCTTACAACATATGCTTCTTTCTAATCAAGGCATAATCGATCCCAGGGGGATTTGATTCGACCTCTTTCATACAGGTTAACGTCATCGAGTGAAGCTCTGACAAACAACCTCGGATAGGTCAAATATCCTTAGTGGATTCTCTCGACCTCTTTCAAACAGGTTAATGTCATCGAGTGAAGCTCTGACAAACAA
>NW_021590719.1:0-213 GCF_001605985.2 Dendrobium catenatum
GACTGGTGGGCCTTGCGATTTGCTCCTCTTGAGCTCTTACTCTTCTCTAGCTCTCATGCAAGAAGAAGAAGAAGAAAAAAAACACAAATTCATTCAAATATTCATTAAAAATTAAAATGATACAAGAGACCACTATATATAGGTCTTGACTCATAAAAATGAAAAAGACTAAGTTTCCCTCTGGGCTACAAAGAAACATAACTCCCCACAGGG
>NW_021590720.1:0-321 GCF_001605985.2 Dendrobium catenatum
CATGTTCAGTACCATATATCATATACTATCATATCATATTATGTCGCATCAACGTATGCAGTAAGGTGAGTCATCACCTCCAGCTCGATGACAATCATGATTATATTATATCCACTTATTCCACCTATCTTGTATCAGCTCCACACCACTAACCTAATATTTAAAAGAAAGCTCATTAACCCCCCTCCTATGTAGGGTATCACATCTCTAACAGCCTAAATTATATAGTAGTAAGCCTTTCTTGAATACACATATTGCATATCACATATACAAAATAATAGCATTTAATATTATACTCAAGATCCAATTCATTTTTTCAAA
>NW_021590721.1:0-286 GCF_001605985.2 Dendrobium catenatum
TATGTACAAAATCTCATTCTCAACAATATATAAAAAAATATATGGTGAAAGTTTTACCAGTACAAATTTATCCTCAGTTTTTGATAATGAAAATATAAATTTAATGAAAATTTTATAAAAAAAATCATATTTTTTAAAATTGAGATAAACATAATAAGACCTACCTCTATCTTGATAACTTTCCTAATTGAGTCTATAACTGAAAATGACATGAAGCCATCCAAAAAGGACTTTTTTTTTTGGGACATCTAGGCCATTTAAGGCAAACTCACACACACAACGCATA
>NW_021590722.1:0-402 GCF_001605985.2 Dendrobium catenatum
GGGACTCTTTAGACACCATAGGGAAGTTCCGCTTCATGGTCCTGATAATTCTGAGATCATACTAGACCTGATTACCCCAGAAGCCACGAAGGAAATCAAAAGAAAGAACAAGCACCGATACATCCACATCAGACTTGTTGTGTTTGGAATCAGAGGCCTAGTAAGAAAGCGAGCTGGAGGTAAAGTTCTTATTTGTTTATTTGGTTCTCGATTTAGTACTCCTAATGAATCTATGATTGGAATCATAGAAGTTGATATGAACAACAATATTGGAATTACTTATATTGTTCCTTACATAACTATGACTGTAGAAGACTTTGAGAAACATGTTAAAGTCTTGGTACAGAGCAAGGGCTATGAAAACATCCAAGGAAACAATATTTGTTTGGATATAGTTGTTCT
>NW_021590723.1:0-1394 GCF_001605985.2 Dendrobium catenatum
CTTGCCTTGTTCCTCTAAGTGTCTATCTAGGTTTCTAAGGTGGTTGTGGAAAGAAATTCTTAAGCCCAAGGATGTGGTTCTCTGTAATCTCCAGGAGGGTAAGAAAGGAGTTCAAGGATTTCTTCCTTCTCTAGAAAGGAGAAAATGATTTCAAGGCTTTTTCCATCACTTGGAGGGTGACAAAACCTCAGTCTATCCGTGGCATCGGGTTTGGTGGATGTTATTTGGGTAAAGTCTTCTCTACCTTGTTGTCGAGGTAAAAAGAGAAACTCTTTAATGATAGCGCAATACTCATAGTGGAGGACTTCGACGAATGGACATAGGTTATTATTTGACTAAATCTCTAGTGTGTTTGTTCTTATTTTTTATTTTCACATTTTTAATTTTTGCATTTTAATTTTGTTATATCTGCTTGGTGATAATCATGATCAATGCTTCATTCTATTGATTAGAATATCATCACCATTATTTTAATGTTTTCATAAATTTGTTTTGTCTCTGTATTAAGTGATAATTATTACTTATTTTTAAAATATTAAAAATCCAAAAATTCATTTTTATTTTTGAAGTAAGCATTTAGTTTTTAATTTCACCAATTCACCCCCTTCTTAGTGTGCCTAAGGACAAGTTTACTTATTCTTAATATCCTTATAGAGAAATACTCAATAATAGTATTCTAGAAAACATAGAGGAAAATGGTCCATCACATATTTTGGAAATAAGGACACTGTAGAAGGTTAATCTATTACTCGTCCACCATTGTTTGACAACATACAATTTGATTTCTTGAAAATATGCATTTTTACTTTATTTAAATCTATAAATTTTCACATGTAATTTTTAGTACAAGAGGGTTATTCTATACCATCTCTTTTTATCAATGGCATTAAAACTGAGTTATAGTTTATTTAATGGAATAATGAGGATAGATACTTAGCTCAATTGAATGCAAAGTATTTGAACTATTTTTTCAATGTTTTTAAGTCAGAATATTATATGATAATCTTTATCTATACCCCTAGTAAGGAAATATGAGAAAAGTTATGTATCACGTATGAGGGAAGCAATGAGTTAAACAATCTAAGTTGACAATCTATTGCATGATTATGAACACTTTTGAATGAAAGCAAGACAAATAATTTCAGACATATACACTAGGTATACCCATATCGTAACATCTTTGCATACTTTAGGAAGAAAATTTTCCAACTTTGAGAATGCAAAAAAAAAAAAATCTTAGATATTTGCCTAGTAATTATGATGCTAAGGTTATCACCATTTGTGAATTAAAAGATCTTAACATTTACTCTATAGATAACTTATTAGGCTCACTCATTACCTATGAGCAAGGTGTCAGTCAAAGATTCTAGAATACAAAAGACAAGAAGAAGTAT
>NW_021590724.1:0-633 GCF_001605985.2 Dendrobium catenatum
TAAAAAAATATCCCAAAAGCCTTAACAAGTTTTTAATTTTTATGGCATTATTTTATATCAATACCACACTAAAACTAAGTATATAAAAATTTGAAGAAAATTTAGAGATGAAATATTTTCTTACTCTTTCTTATTAAAACTTGAAAAAAAAACCACAGGCAACTAATTAATCATGACTGTTGTTTTTTCATATAAAACCAGTCAAAATTTTATATTTGATGATGCCAAAATCAGTGAAAAGATTGTTTCATTTATGGTCAATAAAGGAGTGATTGCTACACTTAACGTAGACATGTAACGATCATGCCATCAACAAAGTACCCTTTCATATTAATTACATATTAATATTTGTGTTAAATGCTTTATACTTTTTTTGAAAAGGACGTTCTGTATGCAACTCATCTTAGTCTGTCCGTCGGAAACTTTAGCTATCAAATAAGATGTTATGAATTTGAAGTTTGTATATGTAATGTGCGTGTGAATTTTACTTAGGCTTCGTTTGAGGCGGCTTTCTTACTGCTTCATAAATCAACTTTTTAGTACAAAAATTAATTTTTTTGTACTAAAAAACTGTTTTATGAAGCAGTAAGAAAGTCGTCCCAAACGAAGTCTTATTTGGCCCAACTGTCCCAA
>NW_021590725.1:0-243 GCF_001605985.2 Dendrobium catenatum
CCATGTATATTAATTGCCATTTGCTGAAATTTGTTTTCGTTTCTAAGAGATGAGGATAGGGATTTCGTATTCTCTTCAGAGTCAAACTATTGGATATGTATGGCTTGCATCGGATTTTTTATCCCTTTTATAAGGATGATATTGTTTTGCATTATTTCTTAAAACAAACTGTTCAAAATCAGCAGCATTCTTCATCTTTCTTAAAATTAATGAATCAATTGTAGTTTTCAAAATTATTGGAAT
>NW_021590726.1:0-384 GCF_001605985.2 Dendrobium catenatum
CAGTCAAATTCTCATTTAAATCTAATAAGAAAAGATTATTTCTAATACTTTCTAACCTAGTCTTTTTAGGTCTACCTCTACCTTTCTTAACATATATCATATATAATACATCTACTCTCCTAATCAGGTCATAGGAAAGCTGACTTTTATATGACCAAACAATCTATGCGACTCTCTCTAATCTTATCTGCCATTGGATCTACTCCAACCTTTCTACGTATGTACTCAATACATGCTGTCTCAGAGTGCAAAGCCACACATCCATCTAAGCATCCTCATCTCTGCACCAAACTTAATCTTATGCTTCTCTTTTAATAACCAACATTCTGCACCATAAAGCATTACAGATCACACCACCAAATTAAAATTTCACACCTTAATGAT
>NW_021590727.1:0-300 GCF_001605985.2 Dendrobium catenatum
TTTGTATTTTATTAAAATATTAGACCTTAATACGATCCGTTAGAAGGTAAGTACGTGAAATTGGATTTTTATATATTTAGTTATGAAGGTTCGAAGATTTGAACTAGTTCGACCTGGTTGACCGGATTGTTGACTTTATGACTTTGACTGATTTTTGAAGGTTTGAAATTTTTGATAAATACTAGACTTAATTTTGAGTTGAATACAATTGAGTTTATTCAATTTGGAGTTTTGTAGAGTTAGTTATGATTTTTCAAAGTTTTATGTATTTATGGAATTTATTTAATTATTTAATTAGAA
>NW_021590728.1:0-308 GCF_001605985.2 Dendrobium catenatum
ACAGCTGGAATAAAGGTAAGAGCTCAAGGTCCAATATGGGTTCATCTGATACAATTTGCTTTGAGTTCAGGAAGCCAGGTCTCCTTCGAGCCGATTGCCCCAATCTAAAGTGTCAACCAGCAAAGGATAAAGGAGATGACAAAGCTAAATAAAAGAAAGGAAAGACAAAGACACAGAAAGCTTTTTGGGCCGACTCTGCCTCAGAATCATCAGAAGAAGAAGCAGAGGAGGAGGTACAAATTTGTGTCTTATGGCTAATGATAACCTTGATAAATTGGATCAGGATGAGGTATGTCAACTTTCTTATG
>NW_021590729.1:0-1267 GCF_001605985.2 Dendrobium catenatum
TCTAAAGGTATGAAATCTTTCAAATTTGAGGATGTTTAGGCTTCTTACCCGGCATCTTATGCAGTGGTGGAAAAAGCTTGGAAGCGAAGGGACAGTGGAACTGCAGATGAAATTCTCAATTACAAATTGAAAAGATCTCTTAAATCCTTATTCTTTTGGAGTAAGGAAAAACTTAAAGACTTGGACCTTCTCAAAGACTTGCTCAAAGATGAAATTTTAAAGCTTCAAACTAAGGAAGCTGAAGTCAGTGGGCTTTCTCAAGATGAGTATTTTTTGCTGACAATTAAAATTAATGAGCTTAATTCTACTTTGGCTCGATTAAACACATGGTGGAGGCAAAGATCTAAAGTAAAATGGATAGGGGAAGGTGATCAAAACTCTAAGTTTTTTCACTCTATGGCTAGTGCTAGAAAGAATACAAATTTCATCCATTATATTAAAGATAGTAATGGAATCATAGCGGAGGAAGAAGTGTTAATTCAGTTTTTTAAAGATAAATGGCGTGATAGGGGATGCTTGCTTAAAGGTTGGCCGGAGAATCATCATTTTCTGGAAGAAGAAGATAGGAGTTATTTAAATAGTAACTTCATGTTAAAAGAAGTTGAAAAAGCTATAAGTGAAACTACGGGCTTCACTTCTCCTGGTGAGGATGGAATATCTTACTCCTTTATTAAATGTTACTGGTCTCTTATTAAAACTGAATTCTGGGAAGCATTGAATTCGTTTTTTCAAACAGCTGAGATGGATGTTAATTGGAAATAGTTCTCATTCCCAAAATCAATAACCCGAATTATGCTCACAATTATAGGCCTATTAGCCTTTGTAACACGGTTTACAAGATTGCTTCGAAGGTTATTCTTAATAGAATGAAAGGTATCATTCTGAAACTCATCATTACAGAGCAAGCTGCTTTTGTTAAAGGGAGATCTCTTCAAGACCATGTGTTGATTGCTCAAGAAGTTTTCCATAAATTCAGACTCCTAAAGCTCCTAAAGGTCTGGTGTCTATTAAATTAGACATGGAACAAGTTTATGATTCTATGGGATGGCCAACTCTTCAAAAGGTTCTTTCTTATTTTGGATTTCCTGAATTTTTCTCAAAATTAATCCTAGAATGTGTTCAAAACCCCTCTTTCTCTATACTGATCAATGGAAATCCATCCAGTTGGATCAAAGCAAGGAGTGGGTTTAGACAAGGTTGTCCCTTGTCACCTTATCTTTTTATACCTTATTCACAGCTTCTTACTAATGCCATTATGGAGAAGGAT
>NW_021590730.1:0-1096 GCF_001605985.2 Dendrobium catenatum
TAATCAACCAAGCCTAAGAAATTATGCATCTTAGAAAGTGTAATAGGACTCGACGAATCAAAAATAGCTTAAACCGTCTAGGATCCACTAAAATAACTACATTACTTATTACATGCCCCAAAAAGAAACAATCTTCATCCTGAACTCCCATTATGAGAACTTAGCATATAGTTGATGCTACCTCAAAATCTCTAGAGTTGTCCTCAAATATGTTGCATGCTCATCCTCAGATTTGAATTATATCAGAATATCACCTATAAAAATTATCATAAATTGGTCTAGATATTTCTTGAAAGCCCTGTTTAGTAAATACATAAAAATTATTAGGGTATTAGTTACTCCAAATAATATGATTAGAAACTTATAATTCTCATACATTGTGCTAAATGCAATCTTCGCCACATCCTCATCTTTTAGCTTATGATAATTAGTCACAGATCGATCTTAAAAAATATTGAACATCCAACCAGTTGATTAAATAATCCTTCAATCATAAGCAAGAGATACTTGTTTTTTATAGAAATATCTATAGTCGATACTAGGGGTGTCAATTTTTGATACGACCCAAAACACGACCCAGAAAAATTCTGGTTAGGGTTAACCCGGACCCGAAACGGGTCAGATTCGGATTCAACAAATCAACCTATTTTTATCTTCTTAACAAAAATCTTGATGATGAAAAGGAAAACAAGATGCGATGGGATATCACCAAAGGCTCATATGGGATGAGGAGACCGCTATAGGATCTCGATGGAGATGAAGACAAAAAGAGAAAGTCACAATAGGATCTTGATGGGGAAGAAAATCTAGAGGACTAATAGCATGTGAAAGAAAAAAAAAAGAGGTGAGATAGTCTCCACTGAGATCTTCATGGGAAAGTCGATATTCAAGAAAATATAAAAAAGTGGCAGAATATAAGAAGTTATATGATTTATTTTAATAGGGAAGTTGAATATTATATTATTTTTGGATGTTATTTAAAATTTTAAATGTTATATGAGTAAATAAAAATTTGTGTTAAATACATAAATAAGATAATTTTAAGTATTAGGTAAGTAAACTCATTAAAAAGAAAAAGAAAAATTATTCTTTTATT
>NW_021590731.1:0-421 GCF_001605985.2 Dendrobium catenatum
AGTATTTTTTTTATTTTATTTTTAATATTTTATATATTAAAATTTTTCGTTTTGATCAAATTGCCTTATAAGCTTTTTTAATAACAAATAAGAGTACTTTTTTATTTAAATTTTCTTCTTTTTTGTAGAAATATTAGCGTTAGTAATAATAGAATTTTTTGAACTTAAAATTTTTTTTCTTTTTTTGATAAAATTAAGAATTCATTTGGAACAACTTTCTTAATGCTGTCTAAAATAATTTTTTAATTAAAATTTTTTGTACTAAAAATTTATTTTAGAAAGCAATGAAAAAAATGCCTCAAAAGAAGCTTAAGTGTTCATTAAATAATAGTATATTGTTAGAAAACTAATACATAGAGTATAAGATTTCTATTGAACTGAAATACAGAACAGTAAGTAGAGAAGAGAAAGGGCTAAAGGA
>NW_021590732.1:0-219 GCF_001605985.2 Dendrobium catenatum
TTGAAGCTTCCAATCTTTGAAGGAGAGGATGCTTATTGTTGGATCTTCAAGGCAGAAAGATACTTCACAGCGATGGGGATGACAGATGAGGAGAAACTCTTGGCGGTACCTTTATGTTTGGAGGCAAGAGCCCTTGCTTGGTATCAGTGGACGGAGGAAAGGCAGAGATTCAGATGTTGGGCAGAGTTTAGGGAGATGTGCCTCGACCGCTTCAGAAGA
>NW_021590733.1:0-243 GCF_001605985.2 Dendrobium catenatum
GAACCCCCGCGAGCGGTGCTCCTTCGGAGGTCCACAGTCCCCTCAGTACGTACAGGCTTAGATGGTCCAGCTGTAGTGATCTTCTTGTTGCACCTATTAAAAATATATTTGATCAATCCTCTATTAAGCTCTTCACCAGAAACCATCTACAAAGAAAAATAAGAAATATTAGAAACATGAATTATAATAAAAGTATAAAATAAAATAATACAAAAATTAAATAAATATAGAGCAATAATAATA
>NW_021590734.1:0-223 GCF_001605985.2 Dendrobium catenatum
CACAATTTGAGTTACCAAACAGTCTCCTATTTTAACGAACTTATACTCGAATCGAGCGGCTCGACGAGACGAATCCAACGAGCCTAATATTGCTGAATTCTAGCATTACTAAGGCATTCAAATGTCCAACAAACGGTGCACGATTGTAGGATTCAATATCGGCCATCCATTCGACCACTTCCTATTCGCCCCTGATCTCTCACCTATTTACAAGCCATGTCAC
>NW_021590735.1:0-385 GCF_001605985.2 Dendrobium catenatum
CCAAATTGAGGGAATAAACTTTGAAGAAACCTTTGCCTCTGTTGCTAGACTAGAAGCCATAAGCTTTTGAATCATTCACCCTACTCTTAGCTTTTTCTTGCTTCAAGAACTTTAAATTATATGAAATGGATGCAAAGAGTGTGTTTCTGAATGGGGTAATTAAAGAAGATCTCTATGTTGAGCAATCCCCCAGATTTGAAAGTTCACAATTTCCAAATCACGTAATCAAATTAAAAAAGGCACTTTATGGATTAAAGCAAGCACCTAGAACTTGGTATGAGAAACTTAGCTCATTTTTATTGGATAGAGGATTTGTAAAAGGTGGTGTAGAAACTACACTCTTTTTACAAAAAATTAAAGAAGAAATTCTCATTGTTCAAATTTA
>NW_021590736.1:0-4523 GCF_001605985.2 Dendrobium catenatum
AGAAAAAGGATTCGTGTAGCCGACCCCACATAGTGGGGTAAAGTCTTGATGTTGTTGTTGTTGTAGAACCTAGAAAGTTAAACACCATATGTCTAAGCATTCCAACATTTCATTTCAATACTCTTATTTATTCGAGCATTCCTCTATTGAGACTATATATCACACTAGATATTAACTACACACATGGTCATTATATGCATTAAATGAAGAATGAGATATATTGAAAACATCTATTTAATCATTCATGGCATAGGAGCTTATATTAGTATTTACTATACTTTTTCATCATCAACCCAAAACTTAGAGAATTAGCCATACATGGAAGATACAAAAAGTAAACTCATTTTCATTTCATTCTTTAAAAGAAGGGATACAAGACAAGTAATAAGAAAATTATCACCTAGAAGGATCAATTGATATTCTCTGCACTCCTTCCACCAACAATAAAGTTAATTCCATAAAATAGCCCAAGATCTACAAAATGAAAGTATCATGCACTTTTTTAGCCTCCATTATACATTACTCTAATGGGGCATTAAATAAAAACACGAAAAGCAATACATTTTCTCTCAAGTTGTAGAGCTCTCCAAATAATAGAACTAAAAAAATAGTTTATAGTAGGTAAAGGGATATAATAAAGTACAAGGGTGCTTGATAAGGTGACAGTGCAACATTAATAAATAAACATGCACCTCAGTGTTGTAATTCTTACTCCACTATGGTATTTGTTGACCTCACTTTTCGAGGTCAATTTCCTCGAGTTCATCTTTAGCCACCTAGTCTTCCTAACCTATGTAATGTCGCTCCCTCATGGATTTCTTTTAGTGGATACCCATTGACGAAGCATCGACTCGAACTTACCACTCACATCGAATCAAAATCAATTCAATCCAAATCTCATTCAACTCAGAACTAAACTCAAATCAACTCTTTTAAAATCAAAATTTGTTACATCAATCAAGCAAACCAAGTCAAACAACTCGAGTTGAGTTCAATTTAAGCCCCAATTAGTTCGGATTCATCGTGCGGAGCAACTCATAAATTATATAAATAATACAAAATTTAAATTGATTTTTTTTAAGAAAGTTCATTAATTTATTTATTTGAATTTATAATTTTATAGAAATAATCATTATATATTTTAAAATTAAATTTGATATATATATATATATTATAATTATTAATATTCCTTAATTTAAAATTCAATTCAAAAAGCGGCTTAAACTAAACCTAAATTGTAGTTAAGGCTTATCTAACCGAACCCCCATCTCTCATTCACTAAATACAACTCCCGATCACCCTCTAATGCAATTTTTTACAGAACAAACCAACGATCAAGCCCCTCTCTGAGTTCGCAAAAGCCTTCACTCCCTCTCATTTTCACGATCCTTTTCACTTCAATGATCCGCTCTTTCCCTCAATAATTCGAAACACCAAGAAGGCCAACCCCAGTCGGTTGCACGAACTCTCCAGTCCGTCGCTGTCCATTCGCACGAACCACACAGCCGACCTCTCCCTCTGCCAAGAAGCCCAGTCTCCACGGTCTCCAGCCGCCGTTTTCTTCTGTTTCGCATGATCCCAAGCCGACTCCCTCTGTAACTCCCGCTCCTTTCCTTCACTCTCTAATTCGCATGAACCCAGCCCCCACGATCCCTTTCTCCATACACACGAACCGCTCCCTCTCACTACAGTTCTAAACTACTCTTCTCCCTATCTCACACAGAGAGAACCGCCTCCTATTCGCACGATCAAGAGCCGAACTCTCCCTCTATCTCTCTCTGTTCGGAAAAAAAAGTCACACACAAAGTCTCCGACTACTCATCCATTCATACGCATAGAAGCTCTCCCCTCCCGTCTCCTCTCAATTCGCACAGAATCAAACCCCCGCTCCCTCACTGTGCTCTCTCCCTTTCGCCTGAGAAATTCAGAACCGAACCCCCAGGCCCCATTCGCGAACAGCCACATCGCTTCCTCTGTCTAGGTCGCCTCATCTGCTCTAACCAATTTTCACTTGTACAGGTATAATTCTCCTTGTTTCTCTTCCTATTGAAAGATTTCTTCCTCTTCAATAAATATTTCTATTATTTCTATATATTCTTTGGATCAGTCTCAAAATTTGAGTGATTCATTTAAATTTACTCATGAAATAATGGGGCATATTACTGATTTGTTTCTAGGATTTGTGGATATTTCCTTGCCATTTTTTTTCCATTGATTCATATTTGGGAAATTAGTATTTTAGTTTTAAAATAAAAATGTGTTCAATAAATAAAGAGGTTATTTGACCTCAAATTTTCATTTCCATTGTTGTTAACATCATGCATTGAATTACCCTTTTCCTAATTTTTGCATATGAGAATAATAGTTGCTTAATTCTACTTTCTATGATATGAGTGTGTCGGAGCTATTTAAAAAAAAAAAGTCAAAGGCATCTAGTTAAAGCAGTTATGCAATTTTATGAAGATTGGAGAGATACCAAACGGTTGAAAAACTTGTTTCTCATATTCTATCAAACAAATCTTTTAGAGGTTATATAAGAAAGAAAATATATTTGATTGATTCAAAAAGCAGTAATATATTGTTTAAAATGATTATGTATTTCTTTCATATAAAAATGTGTTTGTTATAATAGCTTTAAAGGTAAAGTTGGGTAATTACTTTGATAAATCGTCTCCTCTTAATTTAAATCTTGTTATTCTGGAGTGATTCTGAGTTGTCATTTATATATATATATATATATATATATAATATATTATATATATATATATATATATATATATATATATATATATATATATATATATATATATATATATATATATATATATATATATTATATATATATATATATATTATATATATATATATGAAATAATAATGAAGAAATGAAATGCTAAATTCTTGTTCGTAGTTTGGTCGGTCCTTACTAAATCTGAGAGGATTTCTAGAGTGTATTTGCTTAGGCTTCACTAATGATTAACTCCCATAATCAGTTAATGTATTATTTGTCTTTTTATTCAAAATGATATTGACAGTGAAATGAAACAAATTATTCTGATCTCTTTATTTTTGCATAGATATTATTCCCATTTCAATGTGATCAAGTGTTCTTTATGTGCAAGTTAAGAGTTGTCTTGTGAAAATGTGAAAAGTAAATTACTTTCATGAGTGTATGTTTTATGAATCAATTTGTGTGATCTTTGAAAAGTGAAAGTGTGTGATTTTGAAAAGTGAATTTGTGTGCATTTTTGAAAGGTGAAAGTGTATGGTAGAAAGGTATTGTGTAAGAAAGGTAAAAGTAAAGTGTTTAGGTAAAGTGATATGTGTAGGTGTGTTCAAAAAAATTGGAATTGTGGAGTTTGTATAAATTTTGAGAGTCAAGTAATATAAAGGTGGAAAAGTAAAATGTATGTTGGAAAAGAAATAATTGTATGTCTTGAAAGTGGAAAGTGAGTTGGTTTTGGAGAAGGAACAAAGTGAAAATATAAGTATTGAAAAATAAACTATTTGGATGGTCAAAGGAAAACAATAGCTCTTTTTCTCCCTCTATCGCTCTTTCTCTTTTTCTTCTTCTCCTTTCTTGTGTCTCGAGGTGAATGTAGAACAAATGTAAAGAATGTTTACAAAAGTAAAGGTTTCAAAAAAAGCAAGCAACAAATCAAGCCGGTGTTCAAGCCCAAAGAAAGGTACGTCTTTTATTTTTAGTAAATTTCAATTAGTTTATTATTATTTATTAAAAGTGCTTCTAATCCTTGTTTTTCCCTGTTTTCTGTTTATTTGCATAAACTGCGAGGAACGGTACCGGTCAAGTGGACAAAAGGACAAGGAACTAGTGACGTCAGTCGCCTCTATCCAACCGGGTAGAGGTGCTACGGGCGGAACCACCTGGTCGTTGCCCCCGGTGACTGTGAGTATTTCTAAACTTAGAAAACCTTTAGGGGCCCTTGATATGGTAAGCGTAAACCCTTTCTTTAGGTCCCTGTAGCAACTTCAATTTATTAGATTTATTTTTATTTTATCGTAGATCCCTAAGTCCTATTTCTACGTACGAATAGTCCTAAGGGTTAGTAATAACGAAGATTTTCACCTATATAACAGTAGTAACATTTAAGGACAAAAAAATTAAGGATCGGGACTTAGAAAATTTAGACTTATGATGCATGTACACTTTAGGGTAAAGATATATAACATAGAAAACTTAGTGACATTCATTATTATTATTATTATTTTATTTTATTTTTACTTATCTATTTAACAAATTAAATTTAACTAACTAAAAATTTTCTTTTAAATAATAATTTATCTAGGACATATCAAAACCGCATAACCTATTACACACACTTAGAATTGTTTTTTAGGACAACCGACTTTAGCTTTAGGTTAGGCCGGTGTTTATTTCCTTATTGCATTGTGACGGGCTTTTTCTCGAGTTTCATTGTATGCTGGTTATAAAATTATTGGTGTGTTTGTTTATTTATTTTTACTACGCTCTGTGTTATGATTTGACTGACGATTAGATTACC
>NW_021590737.1:0-635 GCF_001605985.2 Dendrobium catenatum
TTAACAACCTAATTACTGGACTCAACAAACTTGTCGAGATTAGAGCCACCAGATGTGTGCCCCTTGTATGCATTGACCAAGCCTAAACCATAAACCCTATTATATTGCATTCCTCCTACCCTTGCGACCAAATACGGTAGTCAGAATATTTTGTTGATCCATTAAAAATCCTCACATGTTACAGCCTCGCCCTCTCAAAATCGTGTATACTCCTCATATGAAAGTTAATAAAAATTTAAGCAATTTTGATATGACATAAAAAATATTAAACTTATATACTTACATAGGTTTTCATTGTTTGCTCATCATTGATGGTCCTCATGTCGCATGTGAGTATGACTATGCAATTCAATAATGGTCGATTTTTTACCCAACACCTTATTCTATTATAGACTTACATTATTATTCATATTAAAGTAAATTATTAAAATCTTTTAAAATTCCTTACCAAACATCCCCATGTGTTAAGTGTGTAGAACTCAACCATCAGTATAAAGAGAACTACCCATGCCCCCAACATCATAAGCTTTATTATGTATATCCTTGCCCCTCATCCTAATATATTCTAGGCTACCCCAAGCATTGTTCAAATCAGCCCATACACTATCATCAATCCAGAGTGGTTACTCGTCTGA
>NW_021590738.1:0-215 GCF_001605985.2 Dendrobium catenatum
AAAAGAGCAGATATTGACTTTCTGCTCACAAAT
This sequence comes from Dendrobium catenatum, assembly GCF_001605985.2. Taxonomy (NCBI): domain Eukaryota; kingdom Viridiplantae; phylum Streptophyta; class Magnoliopsida; order Asparagales; family Orchidaceae; genus Dendrobium; species Dendrobium catenatum. Next base: position 34 of record NW_021590738.1, read on the forward strand.
GATTGGTTAGGATATAACCATGTTGATGCTTTTGCTTTCTTTTTACAAGAGCAGAGTAGGATAATAACACACAAATTTTAACATTACTTGTATGTTTCTTCATTGTACAGGGTAAGTAAAAATAATATTTTAATCATTTTTTCATGTTTTTTTTTCCTTATATAACTGAATTATTGCAGGTA
>NW_021590739.1:0-388 GCF_001605985.2 Dendrobium catenatum
CAACACTCCTACTAGCAGACAGAAGGCGTCTACAACCTACAATGCGACGCCACTGGATCTGCAACGCTCCTACTAGCAGACAGAAGGCGTCTACAATCTACAACGCCGCGCCACCGGATCTGCAACGCTTATGAAAGCAGACAGAAGACGTGTATAAGCTTTTCAAAGAAATGATGTGCATTCAAATGACAAATACATGCACAACTACAAATATTTCAAAATACTCCTACACGTGCACCGTAGATTGTATACACATAGGTACACAAGGGGTAAATACAATCTCAACCCGCATGGGCCCTGGCGAGCGTGTTATTGGTACACGTGACGCCTATGGATGCTACGCGGATTGATAAGTGAATTCAAGTTCGAATCCGATCATTCTATACGG
>NW_021590740.1:0-312 GCF_001605985.2 Dendrobium catenatum
GCAAACTGGGAAAGTGTATCAGAACCAACCACTGGGGTTGTACTACTCACTGGTGCTGCCTGACTAGCACTCTGACCGTCTGTCATATCGGGGTCTGACAGATCCATACAGAAAATCCAGAAAATTCAAAAAACTAATCACAAAAACAACACAATAAAAATCTGGACAAACCAAAACTACCCCAAACAGACTCAGATCACTTCCTATAGCTCTGTCTTACAATCATACAATCCAAATTCTAAAACCATTGCTCTGATACCACTAAAGTTTGTCACGACCTAACCCGACCGGGACGGATCCCGCTCGCATCGG
>NW_021590741.1:0-637 GCF_001605985.2 Dendrobium catenatum
AAACAAGAGAGCTCATATGATTGCAGATGTCACAAAATAAGAAACGTGCTGAAACATTCTACTAATAGCAATGCAGGAATCCCCATGGTAATTGCAGATGTGCGGTTGTCGGAGAAGCTCCAGACCATCCAAACACAACACATCATTACCAAAGATAATATAGAGATATTTGATAGCAGCCTTGAGCAATCTATAGCTAATATCTACTAATAGCCATGCAGGAATCCCCATGGTAATTGCAGCTGTGCGGTTGCCAGAGAAGCTCCCGATCATCCAAACACACCACATCATTACCATAAAAAATATGGAGATATTCGATAGCAGCCTTGAGCAATCTATAGGTAAATCTAAATCATCATCATCAGCCTAAAAAATTCTTACTCAATAGATACAATATCACATTATTTAATGTATTGAATGGCACAAATCTTGATAAACAGGTCCTCCTAAGTCCTAACTCTATTGTATGATGGAGATGGGACATGATTGCAATGCATTCAACAATATTTTATTATTCATCATATCCTAACAAAATTTACATCATTGAATCCATATGGTCAGAACTTGAGATAAAAGGCATACACGTACAGAAACACAATACCGTTTGAAAATATTTGTTGGGAGCTTGAATACTCAG
>NW_021590742.1:0-222 GCF_001605985.2 Dendrobium catenatum
CAATGATAACACCTACAAAGACCAGTATTCCTTACCAGGAATAAATACTCTGCTCAAGAAAATTGGTAACAGTCAGGTATACTCCAAGTTTGATCTAAAAAGTGATTTTCATCAAGTAGCTATGCACCCTGATTCAATTGAATGGACAACATTCATTAGTCCAACAGGCCTGTACGAATGGCTAGTAATGCCTTTCGGATTGAAAAATGCCCCAGCCATCTT
>NW_021590743.1:0-230 GCF_001605985.2 Dendrobium catenatum
TTTCCCTTTCCACCGGATCGGAAACTACGAAGTTTGATCGGAGGCAAAAACGGGATCCCGCTCGGGCTCCACTTGTGGCCGTTCGACTTTTCTCCATCGCCGACTTTCCCTTTCCACCGGATCGCACGCAACGAAGTTTGATCGGAGGCAAAAACGGGATCCCACTCGCTGTGGAGATAACCTTCTCCATTTCGCGTGCTTCTTCGGCTCCACTGGTGGAGGCAACAAAC
>NW_021590744.1:0-267 GCF_001605985.2 Dendrobium catenatum
GCATACCTTATGTCAATCATTATTTAGATTAAATTTTAAAATGAATTTCATATAATTACTTACATTTCTTGTCTATTTCTTCTTCACTTTTTGTTGTTGTCAAAAAGGGGGAGAAATTATTGTGTTTGTATGCTTGTATTTTGTGTATACTTGTATTTTGATTTTGTGTCTTTTGACTTGTGATATTGTCTTGGTATTTTTTAATTTTTTGTTAAAAAATTTTTAAAAAATAAAAAATTGTGTTCTTTTGTTCAAAATGCCTCCTTA
>NW_021590745.1:0-200 GCF_001605985.2 Dendrobium catenatum
CCTGAAACCAATCGTTAAATCAATTCGACTACAGAAATTACAAGAGGGAGGGGGAGGAGGAGGAGGAGGAGGAGGAGGAGAGAGAGAGAGAGACCGGCGGATGGAATAGAGGATGGCGGAGGGGTGTTGGAGGATAGGAGAGCCGGCGACGGAACGGAGGAAGGAGAGATGGCGGCGCGCGGCAGCGACTAGATCGATGG
>NW_021590746.1:0-286 GCF_001605985.2 Dendrobium catenatum
CAAGGGACCAAGGTCATGCTATCAGCTAAGAAAGGCTTTCAAACAAAAGGGCTGAGACTACGTCACAATAAATAACAGGGGTCGAGCTAACTGAGAGACAAGACAGCAAGGCCGAGGTGCCTACAGAGATTGGGGCTGTCCTTGAGGAATAGAAGGATGTAATGCCCAAAAAGTGACCACCTAGGATCACAAGATTGAGTTTGAGTCTGGTGCTGGGCTCCCTGCTATTTTCTTACTCGTGCAAAGGACAACCGAGTTTAGCTCAGTCCCGCATATCACGTTGAGG
>NW_021590747.1:0-316 GCF_001605985.2 Dendrobium catenatum
GAAACTTTTTTAATTGTATTCAACAAAAGTTAGGATGTGAATTTATGACTATACAAAGTGATCATGGAGGAGAATTTGAGAATAAAAGATTTGATGATTTTTGTAAAGAGAAAGGAATTGATCATAACTTTTCTGCACCTAGAACCCCTCAGTATAATGGGATAGTAAAAAGAAAAAATATAACATTAATAGAAGCCGCCTGAGCCATGTTGGAAGAATACTCACTTCCAAAATATTTTTGGGCTGAGGCAGTTAGCACTGCATGATATGTTCTAATATGGTGAATGTGAGATCTAAATTAAATAAAATATCCTAT
>NW_021590748.1:0-404 GCF_001605985.2 Dendrobium catenatum
TGGAAAATCTTTTTATTGATTTCATCTTATGACTACCCAGGACTTCAAGAAGACATGGTCTTATCATGTCTTATATAACCAGCTAAATAGCTAATCCTTATGCTTGTAACTCTCAAACAAGAAAATCTTGTTAGTATGTATGTGCCATGCATAGTTTTGCGTTTTTTGACCCTTTTGAAAGGAAGCCATCACACAATGTGTAACATAAAGTCAATTATATTTGATTTATTTTCTAAAAAAGATTGATCAAAATAAAGTTAGTGCATATAGGGTGATGGCACTAATTTTAATTTCGAGTGCATGTTTTTCTTTTCCTGCAAACCCTAATTTTTTGCATTCATAGCACTAAGCAAGATAAAAATTCTAGTTAGTGCATGATCAACTTTATTTCGAGTGCATGTTAG
>NW_021590749.1:0-265 GCF_001605985.2 Dendrobium catenatum
GTGTCCTAGCATGCCACATGAAAAATATCTAACTCCATGCAAGGGATTTCTTAAGTGATTTAAGTTATAATGCCTCTTCCTAGGTTTTGGCAATTGATCAATAGTAGATGTCATCTTAGTTTTCTTACAATCTTCTAAATCATTTTGAATCTTCAAATTAGTGTTTTTTAAAACTTCATTTTCAATCCTCAAATTTTTCTCTATCTCCTTAGACTTCTCAAAATCAGATTCAAGTGATGTGTGTGTGTCTTTTAATGCATCAAAA
>NW_021590750.1:0-290 GCF_001605985.2 Dendrobium catenatum
TAGGCAATGAGTGAGCCAATCAGATTAATAATAAAATAAGCATTAAAATCTTTTGATTTACATATAGAAGTGACTGGCATCAAAATTATTAGGTAGACAACTTAGAATTTTATTGACCTTCTTAGATTTCTAGAGTTCTTTACCTAAAGCATGAAATGATGTCACAATCTAAGTAAACCTTATAAGGTTTTATGCAAAAAAATTCATAATCATGTAATGATATGTCCAACGAAGATTATTTGACTTCATTAGTACCTTCATTTGTAATGTATAATCTATCCCAAATTCTT
>NW_021590751.1:0-217 GCF_001605985.2 Dendrobium catenatum
TGATTACCATACATAGCCCCACCGTAGTAGGTGGGTTTGGAGAAGTCGGCATGCGGACACCCCTATCGATACAGTTCAGCCAGTTGAGACAGCACAGTTAGCAGAGATAGTTCAGCCAGCATATATAGTAGATTCGATTGATGTTGTAGTTCATTTTGGGTCTGAGTTGGTCCCGAGGACTTGTGATATGAATGCAGCACTTACCCCCGATGGATCA
>NW_021590752.1:0-322 GCF_001605985.2 Dendrobium catenatum
GGCAAGGGAAGACCGGGAGACGTGGGGTGGGCCGAGCACTTTTATGTCTAAGCAGTATTTTGATTCTCTCGGTTTGTCTTCTGTATTATTACATGTTTCTTTGTCTGTGATTTTGCCTACGGGAGATGGAATGTTAGCTAGTAGAGTTTATTTTTTTGAATTTTATGATAGAGTTTGGAGATCTGATTTGATTTTGCTAACTATTTTTGCATTTGATGACATTTTGGGTATGAATTGGATGAGTCGATATGTGGCTCAGATTGATTGCTTAAAGAAGAAAGTGACTTTGTATCAGAATGGTGAGAGCTTCATATTTCAGGGA
>NW_021590753.1:0-208 GCF_001605985.2 Dendrobium catenatum
ATATTGCTTCTTTACTATGCTTTGAATTCAAATGTAGCATATAGCGACCTGGTAGGCTTTTCAACTCATTATATATGGTTTAAATGTTTTTCAGGATAGGGTAGATGATCAAGATGCAAGATTGAGCAATTATAAGATCCTTCAGGTTTATCTATTATTTTGATTACTTCTATTTAATTATTCTTTTATGGTTAGGAGCAAATAGATT
>NW_021590754.1:0-307 GCF_001605985.2 Dendrobium catenatum
ATCTATAAGAAGATGACACATATCCAATGTAAACATTGACAAATTATAGCTATAATACATGTTTCATATCATGCACAAATCTTTTGAATGCCAAACTATTATTTCTCATCTTATTTCTCAATGCTCGGTACATATCATTTGATTGTCGTTTATCCAGCCATGTGTCATTTATGGTGCAATAACGATCAATCAAATGCAAATCACTTCTCTATAAAATCCTTGAGTTAGACGTTGTCATGCCCCATAATCTAATTTGGATGAATTCTTTCTTTTATTTTTTTATTATATAATAACCAGAGCCATCAAT
>NW_021590755.1:0-537 GCF_001605985.2 Dendrobium catenatum
AAGTCTTGTTGGAAACAATGAGGCTTGTTTTGTTGGGCTTATTGAAACTATGGTGGAGAGTATCAGTAGGGAAGAGGTGAACAGATTAATTGGCAGTGATTGGGAATTCTTTCATTACCCAGCTACGGGTAGATCTGGTGGTTTGTTGGCTTTATGGAAACAGAGTGTGGCTCAATTTGAGGTCACTTTGACTATGGAGCAATTCATTTTGGGAAAGCTGTTGCTTCCTAACTTGCAAAGTTGGACTGTTGCATTGGTATACGCTAGCAAGGATTATCATAACAGGAGAAGGTTGTGGAGTATGGCAGCATCAGCTTTTACTATTTCCAGTCTTATTATTTGTACCATGTGAATTTAGTCCCAGAAAACTCCAAATCATGTAAATCAATTTATCCATCATAAATTTCCAGAACATTTATCTTGAGCCCCGCTGTAAAGCAATATCTCCTACACCCTTTCTTCTCCTCTTGATTAAAGACAGCATTAAAATCCCCCCCACAAATCACAGGGAGATCTTCTATTAATGGAAGGAATCAA
>NW_021590756.1:0-228 GCF_001605985.2 Dendrobium catenatum
TATAAGCAAACACTGAACATAATATCTGGTCGGCTATCAGTCAAGTCAAGTAAAGATCCAATAATCCCTCTAAATTTCTTTTGATCAACAGATTTTCCCTTAAGGTCCTTATCCAACTGAACTGAGGAACTCACTTCCAAATTTATTCTATCAATCTTTTGGGAGTTTTCCTCAATATCATCTTCAACAACATTTGGCTCTTCCAAATTTCCAGATTCATAAAATACA
>NW_021590757.1:0-308 GCF_001605985.2 Dendrobium catenatum
GGGTTTGGAAGTGATTAGAGGCTTTGGAGAAAGCTCTTGGATCAGAATCTTCTTAATGGCAAGTCCAGTGGCATGGGCTGTAAATATTCGAAGGTTTTACAGCCTTTGAATTTTGATTTAGATTTTGGGGTTAGAGACCTCAAAATGAGTTCAAATTTGGAGGGTGGCCTCTAGAGACATGTCCCATCAGTATGCAAATGACAGACCCTGAATCATAGGTCATTAGGCTAGGTTTCAAAGTGTTTGAAAATTCACTGGAAAAGGCCTTTATGACAAGACTTCTGGACTTTTGATTTGAGTCTGGATTT
>NW_021590758.1:0-320 GCF_001605985.2 Dendrobium catenatum
TTGTCACGACCCGGCCCGGTTAGCTCGTAGATACGAGACGGGAACGAGATCGGACGTTTAGATAAGTAACTAATCATTCTTCAAGTAAATAAAACTATTCTATGAAATCTTCAAAGACAAAAAGCGCCTCTAAACATTTTCTATTTTCATTCCAAAAAGTGTTTTCAAAATAAACAAGATGGCTAACTACCAACCAACATGCTAAGCCATACAAAATACTATCAAAAAATAATTTTCTTGCAAAATATTTTCAAAAAAATACCCATACACGATTTTCTTAGCGTAGTGGGGGATCAAAAACTACACGGCCGCGGTGTCCT
>NW_021590759.1:0-215 GCF_001605985.2 Dendrobium catenatum
ACGGACCGTAGGGGATCAAAAATGCATTTTTTTGCTGCGCGAGGCCGGCCGATGGGCCTATGGCCATCGGCGCTCCGTCCGCCTCGGAATAAGCTTTCCGGAATGGGGTCATAATGCCGAATCGGAATCCTGGGCGGAAAGTTATTGATGTTCCGGCGCGGTCGCCACATAGGACCCGCCGGATGCCTGCACGGGTCCCACGATGGGGGTTTCAT
>NW_021590760.1:0-252 GCF_001605985.2 Dendrobium catenatum
GAAGTGTTGGGCAATCAGTTCTCACATGTCCTGGTTTTCTGCATTCATAACAAACAACATCAGAAGATCCTTTAACATGTTTATGATCCTTACCTTTTCTCAAATTTTTATGATGTTTTTGTTTCTTCCATAGAAAGCTTTTGAATTGCCTTGTGATAAAGGCAACTTCATCGCTTTCAGACCCGGAAGATTCAGAATCCGATTTGTACGTCTTTAGTGCAACTGTTTTCTCCTTCTTCTTCTCACCTGCAT
>NW_021590761.1:0-274 GCF_001605985.2 Dendrobium catenatum
CATATTACAATATAATTAAATTAACAAATAAAATTAAATAATTAGACAATACAACTAAACTGTGTCTAATAATTTATATGTCTTATCTAGTAATTTAGTTGTATTTATATAATAATTAAACTATATTTTTTTCAATAATTTAATTATATTGAAGAATGACAAAGAATATGTGTCTTAATTAAATAGGTCTATCATGATATAAAGTGTTTTAGAACAATGACATCGATTTGTTTTTTTTTTTTCTAATTTGGAGTTTCATCAACAGCTTTAGAGA
>NW_021590762.1:0-276 GCF_001605985.2 Dendrobium catenatum
ATGATCAGATGATAGTGGTCGGATGATGGTGATCGAATGATAGGGAATTGGCTATGACAGTAGGGAGTGATAATTAAATGACAATGATTAGGCAATAAAAATTAAGTAATGATAGTGGTATACTATGATTGTTTGCATCAAATATCGAATAGAATTCTAGAGTTCTTCAAATCGTCTAAATTTCTCCAATCTCAAGTATGTGTCTCCCAGAATGAGGCTTTATTAATTATAATTTTAGTATTCATTAAAAATTAGGATATTATTTACAATAAAAAC
>NW_021590763.1:0-303 GCF_001605985.2 Dendrobium catenatum
ATTCCCTCTATCAGGCTAATCTCTCTGGCTTTTAGGGCAAGAAGACGAATTGCTACCGCGCTCAACAGTTGGCCTAGCTTAACACTGCTTACAACAATTATCAGTTAGATCTCATGCAGATTCTTAGCTAAAGTTGCGGTTTCAATTGAAGGCTAAGTTCTTAAACTCTATCCTAGCATATTTACAATCTTTATCTTATATAAAGTAATAATGACCTATGTAGTTCTTTGTGGAATCAGTTTTTGTTTTTTAATTTTAATTTTTTAAAAAATTAAGAAAATAAAAGGATTAAATATGTTTGAT
>NW_021590764.1:0-216 GCF_001605985.2 Dendrobium catenatum
ATCTAATTTCCTAACTGGGTCATTGAATGACCGTCATTTTATGTGACCAAACCATCTGAGGTGACTCTCTCTAATTTTATCTTCCACTGGAGCTACTCCAACCTTTTCACGTATATACTCATTTCGTATCATGCCTCTAAGAGTAAACCCACTCATCCACCTGAGCATCCTCATCTTTGTAACACTTAACTTAATATTATGCTTCTCTTTTAATGG
>NW_021590765.1:0-694 GCF_001605985.2 Dendrobium catenatum
CGATGTGCTTAGAGTATCAAAGGGAAAAACTCCTAATAATAAAAATAGTTGCTGGTAGAATCCAAATGTGCAAGAAAATATTAAAAATAAGAAGATTTATTAAAAAAATTGGTTTAATTGTAAAAACTTTGATAATTGGAAAAGATATAAAGAGGCACGTAAGGAATCTAAGAAAATAATATGCGATGCAAATATCTTAGCTTTAGTGATTTATATAATAAATTAGATATTGAGGGAAAAAGATATATGTATAAGTTAGCCAAACAAAGAGATAGGAGCAGTAAGGATTTAGTTCAAGTGAAGTGTATTAAGGATGAAGATCAAAAAGCACTTTTCTTAGAACATGATATTCAACAAGGTGGTTGAGATATTTTAGTAAACTTTTTAATGAAGAATGTGAAAATATAATTGACTGTAGTGACCTTAGCACCCTAAATGAAAATAAATATTTCTATTTTTATCAGCGTATTAGTAAAATCGAAGCTACAGAGGCTTTAAAGAAAATGAAGGGTGAAAAAGCTGTTAGACCTGATGATATTCCAATAAAGGTGTGAAAATGCTTAGGAGGTGAAGGAATTTCTTGGCCTACTAAACTTTTTAATACTGTTTTGAAGACTAAAAAGATGTCAGATGAGTGGAGAATGAGTGTGTTAATACTTATTTTTAAGAATAAAGGTGATGCACAAGATTGTGC
>NW_021590766.1:0-231 GCF_001605985.2 Dendrobium catenatum
CTTGTTGAATAATAATTTTATTCATGCTCCTTTTGAGGATCCTAATTAAATTCCGTATAACATTAGCCAGGAAGATAATTTGGCTTTTACTGTTCCGCCTACTTTAAATTCTGCATATCATTGGCTAGGAAGACTTTTATCATTGATAACTTTGGGGACTATAATAAACTTGTCGAAATTATTTCTAGAGATGTTATTTTTAAAATCCTGAAGTGCCCATAAACATTGCCT
>NW_021590767.1:0-246 GCF_001605985.2 Dendrobium catenatum
TCTGATTGCGTGCTGGATCTTTGTGCAATGTTAAGACACTAAACTTTATATTTTTCTACCGCCGCGAATACCCTAAGACGCAACAAGAATAAAAAAATAAATTTGAAAGCCAACCTTTAATTATAGATTCCACAATTATAGATGCTGTAAAAATGAATTGTTATTTATAGATTATTATAAATAGGAAATTGTTATTCGTAAATTATTTATTTTTTTTGGATGAAAATTATTTTATATAAATTATTA
>NW_021590768.1:0-237 GCF_001605985.2 Dendrobium catenatum
AAAGGATCAACGGTTTGCCAGGGATCGGTGCAGCTAAACCTGGGGGATTCGTCGGGTAGCGCTTTATGCTCTCAAAGGCCTCCTGACAATTCCTATCCCAATGGAAGCGGACATCCTTCTTCGCTAGAGCAGCAAAGGGATGACATCTACCGGCAAGATTGGAGATAAATCTCCGCAAGAAAGCAAGCTTACCCTGGAATGACCTCAACTGGGTAAGACTCCTAGGGGGTTTCAAAT
>NW_021590769.1:0-208 GCF_001605985.2 Dendrobium catenatum
TTGTTCCCTATAAGATTTTTATTTTTGGTAATATCGGTCGGGACGATATTTATATCGTCATGGATGATATGTCCAAAATCAAAAACCCTAATTATGGCATCCTCATTAAGGCAGTCGTCATTATTATCGGCCTTGACGATACATGTATCGGCCAAGATGATACATGTATCGTCCAGGACGATAGTCTTAATTCAGAAAGAATCAACCG
>NW_021590770.1:0-460 GCF_001605985.2 Dendrobium catenatum
TGGAGTTTCAGTTGGTGGAGGCTTGATAAACTCATTGCGTAACTCCCCTACAGCATGTAATGCAGCTTTGAAGTACCTACTAATAGTTTCTCCAGAGCGATGAAAGCTAAATCGGATGACTCAATTACGAATATTATGCCCAAGTGTATGTAATAGCATAGCAACTTGTTCCTCGATCCGAACATTTATTGTGTCGAACAACAATCCTCGTGTACGCATTAAATCACATAATTTGGAAAAATGGGATCGCCTCATGCGTACCATGTCAACACAGTCAGAATCATATCCATTATATAATCTGGAAAGATATGTGTCACGTTGTATATTCCGTTGAGGATCATATTGTTTTTTTTTCTTTGCGAATCTTCTGTAATAGTACACAAAATGTACCAATTGCAAAACTAATCACTTTGAACACTTCACCATCTTTGTAACTATAACATCAAAATTCAAACAAATA
>NW_021590771.1:0-221 GCF_001605985.2 Dendrobium catenatum
TAAATGAAATAAGAGTTTCTTATGTTGATAATGTTGGAAAACTAACAACAATGAATGAACCCCTCCTCTTATGATATCCTTCCCCCTTAACTTTTATGATAGGCACATGATTATTAGCCCATCTCTATTTGCAATTTATGGCAAACCGTTGTAGTTAATCGATGATGGGTGGTAGCCTTAATGTTGAGCAAACAACATATGCTATACTTCTTATGTGATTT
>NW_021590772.1:0-1230 GCF_001605985.2 Dendrobium catenatum
AGTTCATATAGAGACGAACTTGGACTTCGTTTGGACGAACAGACCAAATTGGAAATCCATGGGATTTCGTCCTGAGATGAATCATACATTTTGTCTGGACGAACAGTGTAAGGTGAGAATCCATAGTAGTTTGTAAAGGGACGAATATGGAATTTCGTACGGACGATCAGGACTTAAAAAAATTTTCTCAGTTCCTGTTCGATCCATTGCTCTACCGAGGGGATAACTGACTTGATCGTCCCGTACGAACTATGTTCGTCCCATACGATCAATATAAATTTTTTGTTCCCCAAGTGTGTGTGTGCTTATCTACATAATTACAATCACTCTCTCTCAAACTCAATACAAAGCTAAATACAAACTTTAATTTATAAACTATCTCATGCTGAATATGAATTGAAGTCCTCAGTAGTCTAGATTTTAATTTTCCTGAAATGTTAGTACACACAAGAGAAAAAATAAAATTTCCATAAAAGTGTTAGGAGATAAATACACATAAAACAATAATATTTGGAATCATCAAAACTATACAAGTTGCAAGAATGTAAAACATTCAAATAACATCTCTCTTAACAATCTCCCCCTTTTTGATGATGGCAAAAGAATTATTGTTTGTAGCATTTAAAATTTTAAGAATCTCCTAAACTTTCGCTAAATTGATGAACACGTGAAAATAAAGAGGCATTGAAGGAAAAAAAGATTTTTATTTTTCAAAAGTTTTTACAAAAACAAAACAATTACACAAAACACAACGATATGAACGAACGAATCACAATTTTTAGTTTTCAAAATTTTATACAAAACAAAATGATACAAACGAACAAACAATTTCCCCCTTTTTTGACAATAGCAAAAAGCGAAGAAGAAAAATACTTGAAATGTAAGCAGAGATATGAAAAGTAATTGATAATTTAATCTTGAAAGTGATTTACATAAGTTATGCAAATAAAATTAAAATATTAGGCAAATCATAAAAATTCATAGAATTTAAGAAGAGATATAACTTAGATAATAAAAAAGATGTATCAAAAGCATGGTTCAATTTAGACGCTAATATAGAGAAAATCATTGCAAGAACGATGAATAAAAAATTATATATTTTAAATTTCAATATGAAATATAACTTAACATAAGATCAATTTGAATTAAGAGATTAAAAGAGTCTGGAAAGAAATAACTACCACATGTGACTCTTTGCGCATCTTTTTCAAATTTGTGGCACATTTTTGT
>NW_021590773.1:0-212 GCF_001605985.2 Dendrobium catenatum
AACAACAGTGTGTATATCGTAGGTACAACGAACCACTGTGGGCACAAGTATTGATATCACCTACGACATTGGTGGTCAAGATCTTCAAGCACGCCGGGTACAAGGGCGACTCTATGTACGAAAAGGACACCCCCTGGCAGAAAGGGGGAAATATTTGAACAAATTAGAACCAAACTTCCTGGTGTTCCAAAGTCTCTTCTTAGTTTTATATT
>NW_021590774.1:0-238 GCF_001605985.2 Dendrobium catenatum
TTTTTGCCCCTCTCAAAATGTCTATTAATATTAAGGTTTCATTTGGAATGACTTATTACTGTTTTCTGAAGTAAATTTTTAATATAAAAATTTTTTAGTTTAATAAAATTTTAAATAAAAAACAATTTAAAAAAATAATAAAAAATTGTCCCAAACGAAACCTACGTAGAAATTAGATTACTCAAGTAGAGCGATGCCATCAGATCTAATAAAAGAAGTGGGAATATTGAGATAATTT
>NW_021590775.1:0-951 GCF_001605985.2 Dendrobium catenatum
TATTTCATTGTTTCTATTTTCTCCCAGAATTGTTATTTGGAGAAATTCTTAATTGAGATAAAACTTTCTTTATCCTTTGATTTTTCTAAAAAACTAGGACAATCTAATTTTCTGAGGCTCAATGTTATAATATTGATCCAACAAACAAAAAAGTACTATGTAGATCTACCATCGGCAAACTGGGATGTCAACGGTGAATTTGAACAAGATTATGACTATTTGGTGGTTTAAATGTGTAGTTATCTCCTAACAATTTTAGAAGATTTGTATTTGCTCTAGTGTGTACAAACATTTCAGAAAAATTGAACTCCAGACTACGAAGTTTTCAAATCAAATTCAGCATTAGATACTTTGTGAAATTTGAAGCTTGTACTTTTCTTTGAAATAAAATTGAAAGGGTGTGATTGTAATTTGAGTGAATAAAAACATACACATACACATAAGGAGATCATATAAAATTTATACTGATCATACGGGATGATATCCGTTCGTACGGGATGATCAGACAGTTATCTCCTATTGAGCACATGGATCGAATAGGAACTTGCTTAAAATTTTTTCTAAGTCCTATTCGTCCGGGACGAAATTAATTATCGTCCAGGACGATATGGCCTCTGTAAAATTTTTGTCCAGATGAAATAAATTATAGTACATGGCGATTGGTCCTCAGTAAAATTTTCGTTCAGACGAAATTAAATATCGTCCAGGACGATCTGGTCTCTGTAAAATTTTCGTCCTGACAAAATAAATTATCGTACATGATGATTGGTCCTCTGTAAATTTTCGTCCAGACAAAATTAAAAATCATCCAGGATGATCTATTCTCTGATAAAATTTTGTCCAGACGAATCAATTTTTGTCCAAACGATTAACCGACTTAGAACAGTTTTCCTGAGTTTCTAGAACCGACCTAATAATAACCGTTCGTACCGGACGAACTAAGTTCGTACG
>NW_021590776.1:0-228 GCF_001605985.2 Dendrobium catenatum
TGAATATGATGACTTGAATAAGAATTTTGAAAATCTTAAGTCATCCTATACTGATCTTGAAAAGGAATTTAAAAATTTTAGGGATGAATCTGAGAGCAAAGCATATAGAATCAATTATACCAATCGAATCTTGGAAGATTTGAATTCATTTTACAAACTAATAATAAGAGCTCTCGAGGATAATAGGAAAGCCCCCAAACTTGAAGATTTTACAAATCCTAAATATTA
>NW_021590777.1:0-375 GCF_001605985.2 Dendrobium catenatum
TTTTGCAACATTGATGTTTCTGTTTTCGTAGTTTAAGATTTTCTGATTTTGTTTTTGTGCTTTTTGTTTGTTTTTGAGTGATTTTTTATTTAGAGTATGTACATTTGTCATTGTCTATTGTGCTTTGTGTGTTTATTTTGGTTTTTTTTGATAAAAATCCAAAAATTGGTGTTAATCGTCCAGGACGAAAAATTTTCATACGGGACGATGTGTGTAAATTGTCATTCTGCGTGATTTCAAATCGTCTTGAGATCTGTTTTTTAATGTAGTTCATCTGTACGATCTGCACGATCGTCCGGGACAAAATATCTTTTTCTCAACCGTCGGGATGATTGATTTCAGCAGTTGAAAGGATAAGACTATTTTTATTATGAA
>NW_021590778.1:0-227 GCF_001605985.2 Dendrobium catenatum
TAGTTGAAGTCAAGTGAATGAAGATGGATGATCATTTATGGATTTCGTGGCTCAACAAATGAATGAGATACCTTAGGATTTGGTCCTAAGATCCAAATAATTCATGTAATGATATGTTTGGAGACTTGAAAGGTTCAAACAATCATGTATGAAAGAGGGGGATTGTTGATTTTTTTCTCAACATACAAATTGTGAAAGGAATTTAGGATTTGGTCCTAAAATCCTAA
>NW_021590779.1:0-367 GCF_001605985.2 Dendrobium catenatum
AGCCCTACCCACTTAAGGCTGAAAGCAGAAATCCCAATTCCTCCCCGCAAGCTTGTCCACATCCGCACGAGAGAATGTTTCCATTTTGGTCTCAACTAGACCAATGATGCTGATGTTGTGCTCCCCGATGAGGTGTCGTAAGAAGTTCCCGGTCTTCTTCTTACGCGCACCTCTACAATTCCAACAGAGGATACTAAACATTATCCACCAAAGGGGAAGCGTCCCCGCCGCAAAAAACATCCGAGAAAACCTCTTTCCATTGATCCGCAAACTTCTTATCCATTCTACCACCAAAGGAGCAATCCTTGATCGTTACATTGAGCTCGGATTGTAGGGGAGTAATCCCTTCCCGTCTGTCTCTGTTCCT
>NW_021590780.1:0-205 GCF_001605985.2 Dendrobium catenatum
ACAAAATTTTTGAAAAAAAAATACTTAAAAACATCAAGAAAATAGTAAACAAAAAAAATTATAATCGATATCTAAAAAATTAGTTAAAAGAAAAATTGTCCCAAATAAACTCATAATCTTCATTTATTTAGGAAGAATTAGTTTTCTTTATGTTTTTTCATAACATTGCTTTAGTATTAGCAGCTCTCCTTTACTCTGGCCAAAT
>NW_021590781.1:0-249 GCF_001605985.2 Dendrobium catenatum
GTCTTTGTTGACGTTACCTTTGATGAACAAAATTCCTATTTTTTCAAGCCTCATCTTCAGGGGGAGGCTGAACTTGAGGATAATGAGAAAAATGAACTAGCACCTCTTGACCTTCCTCCACCACCTCAAGCCAATCCACCTGAAAACCAGGATAGAGAAAAATGCATCTTTGTTGTCTATTTAACTATCCAAAAAGGTTACAAGTGTTATCAACCATTGTCTTTGTTGACGTTATCTTTGATGAACAAA
>NW_021590782.1:0-207 GCF_001605985.2 Dendrobium catenatum
TATTATAGAAGTTTGATTTTAGATTATTAATTTTGAAAATATCAAATAAAAAAAGATATATCAAAGAAGTGTACAGTGTGTACAAAAATAAAAAAATTCTCAATAGTTCACAATATGAAAAGAGACATAAAATTAGCCCAAATAGAAAAAGATATACAAAATGTGCCACAAATATTTGAAAAGATACGTAATATCACCAGTTGAAAG
>NW_021590783.1:0-201 GCF_001605985.2 Dendrobium catenatum
CCTGTCGGGACGGAAGTTACGGCATTCTGATCGGAAGTTGGATCGGAAGTTAAGACATTTGATCGGAAGCAAAACAAGGGAGCTCGCTGGTGGTGAAGGTAACTCCCCCTCGCGTGCTTCTCAGCCAAATCCCGTAATCCCACCGAGCCGAGGGATTAGTAATGTTTTTTTTAATTAAAATTAATTTTCATTAATTAAAAT
>NW_021590784.1:0-247 GCF_001605985.2 Dendrobium catenatum
AATTGAAAAAAAGCTATATACACAAAAGTGTATCAAAGAATCAAAAGATGCTCAAAGAGCCAATCGAAGTGTCAAGAGGCATAAAATGAGCCCACTAAATTCAAGCTATCCTCTCTTTGCTAAAACTCTTAAAACTTAGAGAACTCATTGATTATGTGATGCTTTCAAAGACTTGATTTCAATTTCCATGATTGAGAAACATTATTTTATTTTTATTAATTATGAGATATTTTCTTTGTAAACAAGT
>NW_021590785.1:0-228 GCF_001605985.2 Dendrobium catenatum
GACTTATTGGTAATCATATTTTTTTGTTATTTGTCTATAATGGCTACCTAACTTAGCTTAGTCTAATCATTATAAGTCGCCCATTTAACGGGTGACTTATCTTAATATAGAAAAGTTGCACATTAAATGAGCGACTTTGGCGAGCTTAGAATTTTTTTATGTTGGTTAATCACTTAATTAAAATTTAAACGATACTTAGTTAAAAAAAAACCCATATATATATATATA
>NW_021590786.1:0-211 GCF_001605985.2 Dendrobium catenatum
CCTCGGTGTGAAACAAAGGTAGTAATCAATTAACTTTTAAAATACATTTAATTAAAATTCCTAATTTATTAATATTTAAAGTTTAATTTAAATCTCCCTTTTAGGCCATAACAAATTCAAAACTTTAGACAACTTTGACTAATCACCCAACTTAGGATTTACCCCAGCCACACAATCTTTTACACACACTTTAGATGATGTGCTAGGACAA
>NW_021590787.1:0-341 GCF_001605985.2 Dendrobium catenatum
TACTATGGCCTTGATCATAGAGGGATCTATCTCAATGCCACGGTAACGAACTATAAACCCTAAGAACTTTCCTGCACTAACTCCAAATGCGCATTTTAAAGGATTCATCTTTAAATCAAACTTGCGCAGGCGTTCAAAAATGATTCGCAGATCTCTGAGGTGATCTTCGCGGATCTTGCTTTTGACGACCAAATCATCCACATAGCATTCAACTTGCTCATGTATCATCTCATTGAAGATGACAGCCATGACACGTTGATAGGTGGCCCCGGCGTTCTTGAGACCGAAGGGCATTTCCTTGTAGCAAAAGACACCTATAGGTGTCCGAAAAGCAGTAAACT
>NW_021590788.1:0-222 GCF_001605985.2 Dendrobium catenatum
GAATCCCACTAACGCTCTCTCACAAGAAGAACAAATGAGGAACACAAAAATTTTCATATTCAATTAACCATCCTATTACAATAGCTAAAGGCCATATATATAGGCCACAACATGAGGAAAAAAATTACAAAATTGCCCCTCGGGCTACAACATTCAAATAAATTAACCTAGGGGTAAAACATGAAATAACATAAACTAGAAACTAAAATGCAGAAAATAATT
>NW_021590789.1:0-213 GCF_001605985.2 Dendrobium catenatum
TAATTAAAAAGTATTATCCTCCAAATTTCCACAAACATTCATACATGCTATATACAAGCATTATACATAATATATAAAAGTTTTATACAAACTACATATAAGTTTATACAAGCATTATGCATACTATATAGAAGTTTATACACGCTATCTATAAATAATATATACACTATGTACAAGTTTATACACGCTATGTACAAGCATTATACATATTAT
>NW_021590790.1:0-464 GCF_001605985.2 Dendrobium catenatum
GTAGGTCATGGTTTGACCGAACCACTATAAATTGGTGCGTTCTTTCATTTATTTTTTCTGCACTTTATTTCCGCATATATTTTTTATTACGATTTATTGCGTGAATGAATTTGATTATCTATCTTTTTATTTTGAATGAAATTCGCTTCCGTATAAAGTCATAAAAAGATATTTCTTTTCATTAAAGAAGTTTTTAATCATCCAATTCACCCCCATCTTGGCGCATCTAGTATTTTCAATTAGTATCAAAGCGGGTTTCAAAAATAGTGTTTTAGAAAACTTTAAAAAAATCGATCAGGGCATATTTTGGAAATCGTAACGTTGCGGAAGGCTATTGTATTACACGACCACTTTTATTTGAAATTATTTCTTTTAATTTTTGGAAAATTCGCATGTCAATAGTTTTGCAATCAATTGATTATCGACTGTGGAATATGATTCAAACTGGCTATTCTGTACCTTCA
>NW_021590791.1:0-326 GCF_001605985.2 Dendrobium catenatum
CAGACTTCCTACACCTAAAATAAATAACATTAAAAAAATCTTAACATTCTTACCATTTTTACCTTTGTTCTACTTTTGCTGATGCTTATGCTTATACTTCAATAAACTTTTCAATTTGCTTATTATTGATGCTAACTCCTCACTCTCATCATCTACTAAGCCACTTTCATCCATATCTTCAACTTTTAGCATTATAATTTCTCCTATTTCCCAAAACTTTTGACTCACACTTTGCTTGTGGGTAATGAGTGAATGAGTGAGCCAATTAGATTATCAATAGAATAATTACTTAAATCTTTTGATTCACATATAACAATGACTTTAGT
>NW_021590792.1:0-540 GCF_001605985.2 Dendrobium catenatum
GTTTGAGCTAAGGCTAACAGGATTAACTATTCTATCATTTTTTTGGATTTTGACAATGTTAACTCATTATTCTTATAAATTTTCAATTCAATCATATGGAGACGTTATCATATTTATGCTTTGATAAAAAAAAATTTTCTTTTTTTCTTCTTTTTCATCTTCTGTTCTACCTTTCTTTTCTGGTTTTCCTCCTTCTTTTTTGTGATGTCAAAAGGGGGAGTAGTGGGTACTGGTTGAGTTGTTTCATTGTACTATTTTACTTTTGTTCGTGTTTTATTTATTTTTTATTATTTGCCATCATAAAAAATTGTGAGATTATTGCAAATCTGATTTCAAAAAATATAATTTTTATTATAGCAAACATTTTTATTTTTCTACGACTTCCTTGCCTACTAACATTTCAGGTCCAGAAGATCAAATTATAAATCGAACTAGCTCAAGATTGGGTAAATTAGGACTGAGTCAGCTTGTAATGTACGTCAAGTGTCTTTTACCTTTTCTTGAGTCTATTGTAACAATGTAGGTCCTGATACTAAGTAA
>NW_021590793.1:0-700 GCF_001605985.2 Dendrobium catenatum
CGTATGGCGTATGGGACCTGCCGGTCGGTCTGGCATTTTTAATTTTTTTTTTTTAAATTTCCGGCGCAAAATAGTTCACCGGAAAATATACCGGCGGACTAATTCCGCCGGAAGTCCGTCGGAAATAATTCCGGCGGCTTATTTTGCGTCGGTATAATTTTTTCGACGCGCCCGTAACCGGCGAAAAAAAATTCGACGGAAATACTAATTTTCGACGGATTTTGACCCTTTTTCAACGAATTTTGTCCGCCGATAACACGCGATTTTTCTGTAGTGATTGTTCAAAGTGATGGTGAAATAGATGGGGATACTATTAGTAGAATTCAAGTTGGATGGTTGAAACGGAGGAATGAATTGGGATTATTGTGTAATAGAAAAGTACCCCACAAGCTTAAGAAAGAATTCTATAAGATGGTGTTGAGACTTGTAATGCTTTATGGCACAAAATGTCTGGCATTAAAATAAATGCATAAAACTAAGTTAAGCATTGCAAAGATAATGATGTTTAGGTGGACGAGTGGCTTCACTCTTATAAATAGAATGTGAAATGAGTATAGACACTACAGGAAAAATGCCCAATACCGGCGGTTCTAATCGGCGGTTTATGGACCGCCGGTTTTACCGGCGGCATGGCCGGCGGTCTGGCCGTCGCCTTTTGACGACGGCCGAACCGGTGATTTTGCTACGTTAAGCCACCGGT
>NW_021590794.1:0-327 GCF_001605985.2 Dendrobium catenatum
GATGAAGAGAGACCCCACATTTTCGTACTGTAGATGGAGTACGTACGATGACGACATTGTACGGTAAGATATTTTTAGAAAATTCCTAATTTCGTTTGGATGAAAAGGGACCCTTCCAATTTATACTCTGGATGGTGTACATACGATGATGACATCGTACGGTATGATCCATTCAAAAAATTTAGAGCTCATCTGGACAAAAAGAGATCCGTCTAATTCATACTCTAGATATGGTATGTATGATGAAGACATTGTACGGTACAATCCATTCAAAAAATTCCCAAGTTCGTCTGGAAGAAAAGGGACCTCACATTTTTGTACTCTGGA
>NW_021590795.1:0-238 GCF_001605985.2 Dendrobium catenatum
GGACGATCCACTGCGTACAGAATTGAGAAATTGCAATTTTTGGATGATTCTTTCTGATTAGAGCCTATCATCCTGGCCGATACAAGGATCGTCCTAGCTGATATGACTATCGTCCAGGCCAATGTACTCAAAAAAGGAAAACTAAGAAAACACCTCAAGTGTGTGTGTGTAAGGTTACCTAGCATCAGGAACCATTTTTATAATTGACTCAAGAAAGGAAAAAATTACAGACTTGACT
>NW_021590796.1:0-236 GCF_001605985.2 Dendrobium catenatum
TATCTTTTCGGTTGAGCAGACTGAAATGAGAAAGTATCTTCCCCAATCTCCCCTCACAGGGAGACGACGCCAGAAGGCCGTTAGATTTTCAAGGAGGATAAAAATTATTTAAAAATAATAATAATAAGTCACTTATTTAACATGTCACACAATTGGAAGACCTATTCCGAGATCAAAAAATATCTTGAAGCCCTCGGCCATCTATTATCTTTCTGGTTGGGCAGGATTGAGAGTGC
>NW_021590797.1:0-355 GCF_001605985.2 Dendrobium catenatum
GGACAATTCAAGTTTCTTTATTAAGGTTAACCCATGAGATGGTTAACATTCCATTTGTCATGTGGCTTTCCCTCAAAATTAATTAACACATATTAAATTGATACTAAGTTAGTTGATTTCATAACATCTTTGACAGTTTCCTTCTTCAGTAATAAAATAAATAAATAAATTATTATCATATTTGAGTTCACCCATTATGATATCCATAAATAACTTCTTTTGAATTAAGATTTATGTCAAATTGAAATTGAAGGAGGTGGAAGTCTTATTCATCTTTTTATC
Source organism: Dendrobium catenatum (assembly GCF_001605985.2). Classification (NCBI taxonomy): domain Eukaryota; kingdom Viridiplantae; phylum Streptophyta; class Magnoliopsida; order Asparagales; family Orchidaceae; genus Dendrobium; species Dendrobium catenatum. Next base: position 283 of record NW_021590797.1, read on the forward strand.
GTTATACATCTCATAAGCATCTTGCGAGTTGATGAATTTATTTTATTATTATCTCAACTAAGTTGTCTATTCA
>NW_021590798.1:0-443 GCF_001605985.2 Dendrobium catenatum
ACACTACGGAAGGGTATTCTATTACCTGACCTCCCCTATTCAATAACCTACCTTTTGATTTTGGGAAAACTCGCATGTCAACATTTTTACAATCTACTGATTATCGCATGTGGATGCTTATCAAAGAAGGTTATACTGCACCTTCTCGTGAAATTAATGGTGTTAAAACTGAAGTTGCTTTTATTGAATGGACTTTCGATGAACGAGATTTAGCTCAACTGAATACAAAATGTTTGAACTGTTTTTTCTGTGCTTTAAAATCTAAGGATTACATGCGTGTCTCCACTTGCAAATCTGGTAAAGAAATATGTGATAAATTGTGTATCACCTATGAAGGAACTAATGAAGTTAAACAATCCCGTTTGAATTTTCTCTTGCATGACTACGAACTTTTTCGCATGAAACTTCATGAATCAATTTTTGACATGTATACTAGGTTTACT
>NW_021590799.1:0-419 GCF_001605985.2 Dendrobium catenatum
GCTTAAGTTTTAAGGAATTTGGGGCCGACATCTAAGATAGTTCCTAATTGGCCCCTTGACTTATGTAGGGTGAAAAATGTCTAGAAATGCATGTTGCAAATCTATTTTCATGGCTTGTATTTTGATGAATGACAAACACTACTTGGACTACTTATTGCTTCTAACTTTTCAGGAATCAAAGATCGGACGATCAAGAAGAAACCAAGTTCAAGATTGCGTAGGTTTAGGGTTGAGTCAGTCTGTACTTTTGTTTTTCTCTTTCGAGTCTACTTGTAATGGTTAAAGAGACTGATGCTAAGTAACCCTACACACACACTTGAGAGACTTAGAATTTTTGTGTTTGCCCACATCGGCCAGGCCGATAGTTTATATCGTCCTGGACGATCAGCTTAAAACAGAAAGTCTAATTAAGGATTCTT
>NW_021590800.1:0-544 GCF_001605985.2 Dendrobium catenatum
CCGAGGAGGTCAGCCAATGGTTAAACAAGCAAGGTCCTTATGCAGGATCATCTTTGATTATATTTCCAAGTCATTTTATCTTTTATAAATAATAAATATTAAAAAAAAAAGATGGAAGATATACAGAAATTGGATATTGATATATGGCACTACCTAAAAATTTCAAATTTGAATCAACTTCTTTAATAAATGGGTCAGATTCGGATATAGTTTTTTTTACCTTATTTTTATATCGAGTCGGATTCAGATGACCCCGTCAACTCATTTATGTTATTTGTGATGATTCGATTTATAGAGTTAGAGCTCGACAACTTGTTCTTAAAAATCTAAAATCACGCTTTCTTCAATTTGTTTTGCTTGCTTTTTTATGCTCCTCATATTCATCGAGGTTGTCGTCTTGTCGTTGCAGTCTCTAGGTCACATCATCGCGGATGCTCCACTCCACGACTCTAGCCTCCAAGCATGAAACCTCAATTTTTTCAAACCAAATAGGTCTGCTAGTTGAGCTCGAATTCAAGATTTTAACCTATCTATTAAAGAAGTC
>NW_021590801.1:0-311 GCF_001605985.2 Dendrobium catenatum
AAAGAGATTTTGTTTTTTTATTTTCAATTTCTTAAACTAATCATACTATTTAAAAAAATACAATATAAAAATAGAAAATATTTCCATACATCATATTAATTAATCTTAGTGAAGCTGTGAAAATATCTATGAACAAATTCCTAAGTTAGAATTTTCTTCATTGTTTTGATGCATTACTCATCAATCCAAGAAAAAAAATCCTAAAGGCCTTAATAATCTCATTAATTTTCCACATTTTAGGAAATCTTGACTCGTGAGGGATTAAAAATGGAATTTTTTGATGAGAATAAATAGCTGATGATCACTTTTAT
>NW_021590802.1:0-207 GCF_001605985.2 Dendrobium catenatum
TCGGGTCTATCATCCATTCCCCCACCATTCGCTTTAAATTCCAGATGGTGAAAATTCCAGTTTTAAATATCAAATTTTTTTTAAATCTCCCATCCCAAATTCCAAAAATATGAACCTTCAAATTCTAAAACATCCAAATATTCCAATTTCTAAATCCCAAACCCATGCTACTACTATATGCCAGATAACACGTATACTCTACGTATC
>NW_021590803.1:0-335 GCF_001605985.2 Dendrobium catenatum
GAAGAGAAGAATGCAATGCATGTGTGGTATGCTGTGGCTCATGCACCTTAGGTCTCCACACCCATTGTGTACTATGGTGAATCATGCAAGTGGGTGAGATGTGTCCTAGCATGCCTCATGAAAAACATCTAACTCCAGGAAAGAGATTTCTTAAGTGATTTGAGTTATAATGCCTCTTCCTAGGTTTTGGAAATTGGTCAATAGTAGATGTCATCCTAGTTTTCTTACATGCTTCTAAATCATTTTGAATATTCAAATTTATGCTTTTAAAACTTCATTTTCAATCCTCAAATTTTTATCTATCTCCTTAGACTTCTTAAGATCAGATTCAAGTG
>NW_021590804.1:0-217 GCF_001605985.2 Dendrobium catenatum
TCAAGAAGGGGAGTCTTATGTAGGCAAGGGGGGGGGGTCAACTCAGGCCCAAATTAAATCAATTTTTGGCCCCTCCCAAGTCTTCAAGCTCAAAGAATTTTGTGCTGGAATTTAGCTCATTTATGAGCTGATTTTTAGTTCATTTTTTGGACTAGAGGTTAGCTCATTATTAGCTAAGTTTTAGCTTATATTTATCTTTTATTTAATGCACTTTTGT
>NW_021590805.1:0-314 GCF_001605985.2 Dendrobium catenatum
AATTCAAGAGGCTGACAGAGAAGGAGATGCAAGAAAAAAGGGCAAAGGGGGTGTGCTTCCGTTGTGATGAGAAGTACATGCCAGGGCATAGATGTAAGGACCGAACTCTTCAAGTTCTCCTAGTTTGTGAAGACGAGGAAGACGAGGAGGGAGGTGGGAGCAGGACTAAAGAGGAGGAGGAGGAGAAGTTGCATCTAGATGTAGCAGAAGTCTCTCTGAACTCAGTAGTGGGACTCACTTCGAGTCACACTATGAAGGTGAAGGGAGAGATATCTGATCGCGAGGTTGTGGTGTTGATAGACAGTGGAGCGACC
>NW_021590806.1:0-306 GCF_001605985.2 Dendrobium catenatum
CTACCTTATTACATCTTCTATTAGCATGGAGGAAAACAACTTTATTAAAATCATTAAGAAAGAACAACTCTTTATTAGGCCAACTATCAACGTACCGTTCACCCTTCTTTAATGAATCTTGAATGAATTTGATCACATTGGCACTATCACTTTTAATTATTAATCCTTTGCATTCCAGCATCCAGCTTTTCAGAAATTCCCTAACCGATAACACAGCTTCAAGTTCCAATTGAGCAATATCCTAATGGATTCCCTTCTTTCCAAAAGCACTTATAAACCTTCCTTTGTGATCTCTTAAGACCCCAC
>NW_021590807.1:0-347 GCF_001605985.2 Dendrobium catenatum
ATTCAATTATTTATAGAAAGAAAATAAGATATTATCATTTTACATCTAAATATGAAATGTTTTGTATTATCATCATCATTGTTATATAGATATATAAGAAAATCAAGTTGTCATCTTCATCATAAAAATATGAAATAAAATTATCTTCACTATTATTATCCAAAAGGAAGAAAAAATTATTGGTTTTTTTTTTTTTTAATTTTTAGCCAGTGTGGTGAAATTATCAAGGCAATCATCCTGAAGATACCAAGATGAAATCACTCCCTTTCCACATTGGCTTGTCTTAAAATTAAAATCATTAAAGGAATCAATTAAGGAAAGTTTAGATGCTTATTTTAATCAAGAGT
>NW_021590808.1:0-230 GCF_001605985.2 Dendrobium catenatum
GTGCCTTTTGAGAATGATTAGTGCCTCCTCATTTGAGCTGGATTGTTTTAGTATTTATTTCAAAATGGGTTGATAGGACTTAGAGCACTAAAAAAAAAAGGCTTTGTGTTGGAAGGTGGGTAGTGTCTTTTGGGAGTAAGGTATCCTTTACTCAAGCTAGTTTTTTTTTTAGTGTTGATTTAAAAAAAAAAATTTGTAGAATGTTGGATGAATATAAAGCAAAGAGAGTC
>NW_021590809.1:0-286 GCF_001605985.2 Dendrobium catenatum
CTAGTAAAAATGTGCTAAGCCTCTCATACCAATATTTAGGTGCATGCTTTAATTCATATAAGGCATTTTTTAAATTGAAAATATGATTTGGAAAATGGGAACTCTCAAAACCTAGGGGTTGCTCTACAAATATATCATCTTTTTTACCCCATTTAAAAAGGCACTCTTAACGTCAATTTGAAGAAGCTTAAATCCCTCATAGCAGGTAAAGGCTAGCTTCCAATCTAGCTACAGGGCAAAGGTCTCCAAAAAATCATTCCCTTCTATTTGGTTGTACCCCTTATCC
>NW_021590810.1:0-383 GCF_001605985.2 Dendrobium catenatum
ATATTTTAGGTAACTCTCTTAATGAGCAAATTCAAATCTATTTGAATTTGAAATAGTTATCTAAATTATAAATCCTATTTTAGGAAACTTTCCAATTCATAGCCTATTTGAATTTTGAATTAAATTGTAATGAAATATTTCATTCCAAATTTAACTTATTAATTTAAGAAAACATTGAATACCTCCTTAAATCACACCTCCCTCACCCTATTGCCGCCGGCCCCTTCTTGGATTCCATTGGAAATTATTTCCAAAATCCAAGTTACTATGTAGGAAAGAATTCAAGTCACCCCTCTCTCTTGGCAAAAAATCCCCAAGGTCCCCACCTCCTTTATTTCTTTCCAATCTCACATCTTTTTCTTTTGGAATTAATTCCAAAGCAA
>NW_021590811.1:0-263 GCF_001605985.2 Dendrobium catenatum
TAGGAGAAATCAAAATCTACGTGGTGACATAATTTTTTTCCCACCAAGGTTTTTCTTGCAACTCCGCTGGAGACCAATCCTCTCTCCATCTTTAGCAGTGTTTTATACCCTTTAATCGGTAGTATACTTGTGATTGTCATAAGTTGTAACTACCTTTCTTCCTCCGATTCTTTTATTCATTTCATTCTTGGATAATTTGGCCGGTATTTAAATAAATTTTAGAGGTTTTATTTTGGACCCCGTTAGAAAACTGATGGGAAGCT
>NW_021590812.1:0-790 GCF_001605985.2 Dendrobium catenatum
TTAGTGACCTCATACCAAAAATGAGGTCAACACATAGCTATTCACTTTTAGTTCTTTTTCTCTATTATATTATAATGTTATTTGAGATATTTTTTATGTTTATTATAATTTTAATTGGTTATGTCATTTTAGTCTTAAAGATGAGCAACAACTTAAGCATGCAAAGCAAATTTTGAGTAATAGTAGTTATTTCTTTTTTCCTTTGGGCTTTATTTTGATTTTTTTTTTTAAGAAATAGTTATATCATGAATTATTTTCTTTGCTTACCTGCCAATTGATTTGAATATTTCTCTTTATGCTTTTTTTAGTTTTTAATAACAAATTTAGTCTTATGAAATGCGGAATACTAATATCAAAAAATAAATCAATTGGGAACCCTCACATTATACATAAACATGCTTCAGATCTTTAATTTGACATTAATGAGTATATTTGAAGAATAACTAAAATTTATATGCCTATTAATTATGTATAAATAATTTATAAACATACAAATATTTCATCTAGTATCTAATATAATTGTTATAATATGCGAGGAGTTTATTTTGAATTTTATTATATTATTTCTATTTAATAAAAGTTTATTGACGTGTGCACTTATACTAGTATATATAAAATTGGCTTGAGTTTCCACCCAAATGCAATCCTAGCCTTTCATTTGATTTACCAAAGATGAATATTAACATTTCATTTTATTTATACATTTAATTAATTTATTTATTAACTTTATTCATTCATTTAAATACATGATGTTTTTCATTTTGTTTACATTAATTACATTTAAGTAAGA
>NW_021590813.1:0-308 GCF_001605985.2 Dendrobium catenatum
CAGAATTTGCAGAAAAGTAAAGTGGCCGGGCACCACTTACAACAAACCTGGATTCTAATCCTAAGAATGACGCAAGTGATTTTTGAACTGGGATATACTGTTCCTTGAATCTTTATTTCTTTATCTTCTTTCTTCAATCTTCTTGTTCTGTCTTTTCTTCTTCTACAAGATTCTCGGGTCCGCCGGGTTCTGGATATCCAAATGAAAAGAAAACTCATCCCTAAGAGGGGTATTTTCTTTTCTATTTGGATATTAAATCATCCTAATTTGTCTTTCCAAATAAAAGATAATAATCCTTTAAGGTATAT
>NW_021590814.1:0-223 GCF_001605985.2 Dendrobium catenatum
ATTTTCTCTTGAACTCAAGAAGAAAACTTGTAAATAATTTTTTTTAATATTTAAAAAAAAATTAAAGATTCACAATTCAAGTAATTTGCTATAAAAATAAATGAATGACTTTGAATTAGATGTGTAAAAGAGTTGAGTCGAGCTCAACTACCAGATATCGAGCTCGAGCTCGACTCATTCCGCTGTCGAGCAACTCGTCGAGCTTAGAAATGTCGTCCGTCGT
>NW_021590815.1:0-214 GCF_001605985.2 Dendrobium catenatum
ATAGCTCAAGAGGAGCAAACCGCAATACCCACCAATCGTTGGAAGAGTCCTCGATTCGTGGTCAATTCTTCTATCATCTCAATCTCACTTGCATCCATATTGTTTTCTCTCCAATACCACCCGCTGAATTTCTCCCAAAACCTTGTGCCGCCGCCCCCATAAGAGCCCACCGCCGGCCAAATCCACAGCCACGGTCGGCCACTTGCCGGCGAGT
>NW_021590816.1:0-308 GCF_001605985.2 Dendrobium catenatum
GAAGAATGTGCTGGATGATTCGAGCATTTTTGGTCATACATGAGACTCTAGTAACATGTATGTTAAGCCACTTTCTCTAATCACCCTATTGACTTCATACCATTTGAAGGTATTTTCATTCATAAGGGTGTGGGCTCTATAACCTTCCGTTCTTAAGTTTAGAAAGGCACCTATATCGTGCTTAGTGATTTCAACTTTTTTTTTGAAAATAAAAGAACTTATAGAGGAGTGGTCGGAATTAAAACTCATATTGGCTAGGAAATAAAGAAAGGTTTGTTTGTTGTAGAGGTGGACGAGAGAAAGAATGA
>NW_021590817.1:0-265 GCF_001605985.2 Dendrobium catenatum
TGAGAGCAAGCTAGAGAAAGAGCAAGCTAGAGAGAGAACAAGAGAGAGCAAGAAAGAGAGAGAGAGGTAGAGAGAGAGATAGATAGAGAGAGTAAGAGAGAGAGAGAGAGCAGGATAGAGAGAGCAAGAGAGAGAAAGAGAGAGAGTGAGTGAGAGGGAGAGAGAGATAGAGATAGAGAGAGCAGGGGAGAGAGAGAGCAAGAGAGAGAAAGAGAGAGAGTGAGTGAGAGGGAGAGAGAGATAGAGATAGAGAGAGCAGGTGAGA
>NW_021590818.1:0-490 GCF_001605985.2 Dendrobium catenatum
AAAAATCTATTTCAAATTAAAGATTGTGTATGAAATGAATAATTTTTCTTAAGCTTGCTTAAGCAAATCTATCTTGTATTTATAATGATTAAAGTTTTTTTTTATCACATCAAGACCCCTCGTTACTCTTGTCTTTGATTATTGATTCTTCTTGTGGTAATTCTTCCTTATGTTAGAGAGAGAGCTCCTATTCTCTAATATCTAAGAAGATATACTCACAACTAAGATTTTTTTAAGAGATTATAAAAGAAAATGTAGCTTGAAAAAATAAAAAAAAATTTTGGCTAATGATGCCAACAAAAGAAGCACAAAGACGCCAAAATTGAAAATCTATAAAAAGATGCGCAAAGCGTGACTCAATTGACAAGAGGCATAAAATGAGCCCACTCAAAAGCAAGCTATTCTCTCTTTTTAAATCTTTTAGAACTTAGAAGTTTTTTGATTCTCAAAGGATTGATTTCGATTGTTTCGCGATCGTGACAGATTTACT
>NW_021590819.1:0-686 GCF_001605985.2 Dendrobium catenatum
ACTTTTGAAAAAATTTAGTGGTGTAACCATCAGGACCCGCAATGGAGTCCCCATTTAAATCGTTAACAGCTTTGAAAATTTCTTCTTCAGAAGGAATCCCAAAAAGCAACTCATTATCCCTATCATCAACAATTTTAGGAATGATATGAGGATAAGTTAAAGGATTATTATTAAAAGGGTTCTGAAAAGTATTCTTGAAATGGTCCACTCCTGATTTGCAAATAAGCTCCTCATTATCAATGAAAGAGCCATCAATATTCACAATTTTATGAATGTAATTCCTAGTTCTATTACGGTTAGCCATAGCATGTAAAAATTTAGTGTTCCTATCACCTTCAACAGTAAATTTAAAATTCGCTTTTTGTTTCCAGAATATTTCCTCTTGATCCTGAAGAATAAGAAGATAATCTTTAGCACTTTTTAGAGAATTCAAATTATCATTGGAAGGATTACACATATAAACATTCTCGAGAACTTGCACTTTCAACTCAGCTTCCTTAATGTTAGTAAAAATATTCTTGAAAACATTTTTATTCCACCAATTTAAAACATGTTTTAATCTACTAAGTTTAGACCAAAGTCTAAGCATGCCCTTGATATCATTATTAGGAAATAAAGGCGCGTTCCAGTTTATGCTAATAACAGTTTTGAAATCTTGATGAGTGAGCCACATATTTTGGAATCTG
>NW_021590820.1:0-1877 GCF_001605985.2 Dendrobium catenatum
CGGGGGTCCAACACGAGTTCGACCTGCCCGGTCAGGTCAAGGGGTCAAGGGGCAGCACCCCTACGGGAGTTTCCTGCCCCCGGAACAAATATTTATGTAAGAGTTGCTTTAAAATTTTCTCTGCCTTCTCGGCACTGCTTGGTACCATTCGGTACCCCTTTGTACCAAGCAGTATCGAGCGATACTGAGGTCCGGTACCGAGCAATATTGAGTTCTAGTATCGCTCGGTACCGAGCAGTACTGTGTTCTAGTATCGCTCGATACCGAGCGGTACCGAGCAGTACCAACAAGTACCGAGCGATACCAAGTATCGAGCAGTACTGAGTTCTAGTATCGCTCGGTACCGAGCGGTACTGAGCAGTACCGAGCAGTTTCGAGTACTGAGCAGTACCGAGTACCAAGCGATACGTGTGTCCGATCAAATTTAAATAATATTTTAATTGGACACAGCAAAGCCGTATCCGACACGTATCTGTGCTATATCGGAGGCGTATCTGTATCTGACACGTGTCTGATACAGTATGCTTCATTAATAGGCGTATCCGTGCAACATAGCTCCTATGTTCCCATTCATTTCCTATAATTCCATCAATAGCTAGGCTAAAATAGAGAAAATAGGAGGCTTGGCCGCACACAGAAGAGAAGAAAAGAAGAAGAAAAGATGATGATAAAAAAAAGAAAGGAAGGAGAGGAAGGAAGAGCTAGGAATTGAAGGTTAAAATAGGTTTTGGCATTTTAGTGTACAGAGAGAGTTTGGTTTCGAGGTGTAGAATTAAAAGGATTGTATGACACGAAATTCTTTCGAAGAAAAATATGAGTTTGTGGTTAATTGATTTATAATAAGACGTTAAATTAGGATTTCTTATAAATTGAAAAAAAAAAAAATATTAGTGAGAACTTAGTAATTTTGTTGAGATAATCTCTAAAATAAGGAGCTAATTATTCAAGTCTAATATTTGCAAAAATTTCTATGAGTATATTGATCTGTTATGTATGTACTTTTAGAATTTCTTCATGAGCATGCAAATTGAACCTAATATTATAAAAAAGGTACTGCATTTTGGATGTTCACCTGTTAAAAAACAATTTCCTGATATTTTTTTATTCAACTTAAGCCTTAAAAGTATTTAATAAGATATTATGCATTTGTAAATCTAGATATCTACTTTTAAATGTTATTTTATACCTTTGATATATGTTAATACATGATTATTAATAACAATTGTATCTCAATACTACGTAATTTTAAATGCAAATGAAACTGATATTAAAAATATAAAAAAATCAATGAAAGATCATATCATGTGAAATAAATTGGCACACAATAATAACCTGCACATGGAGAGGTGAAAGTTTTGATGCATTGAACCTCGATAGGAAAATAAAAAGGGGTTCCGGACTCTCGATTCTAAAAATTGGGATCAAAACATAAGCAAATGCATCTGAGATTGTCAAGGGAAAGTCAGCATGATGAAGGACTATCTGTTCCTTTAGTTCTTGACTAAGAGGATTTGAAAAGTCAACATGATGAAGGACCGGAGAAAATTTGGAGAGATTTATTGGGGAATAAGAATATCCATCCAGACTATGCCTTAGTCAATTAGAGACCGTTATACCATAGGCGAATGGTGATACCAAGGACGTCACCATATGTACCCCACTACTGCAAGAGTTCCACAGCAGTGCCATAGGAAGGCACTGAGAGGTACATAAGACCTATCGTAGGCTTGCGGCAGAATTATATTGAGTTGGAATGCATAAAGATATGGAAGAGATGACGGCTAGCTGCAATATTTGTCAGAGGCACAAATACATGGTGATGGCTACATGAGGACTTCTAAATGGGCAATACCTTCGTTCCACCTTGAGGACAAGGT
>NW_021590821.1:0-448 GCF_001605985.2 Dendrobium catenatum
ACGCCTTCTGTCTGCTCGTATGAGTGTTGCAAATCCGGTGGCGTGTTGTAGCAGCTTGTGGATTAAGTTATTTGCTGCATTGTACAGGTAGACTGTCGTACACTACTTTAAGGAATTGTCACTCCAATAGGACAGAGTATCGCCCTGGATGCACTGTATTCTTCATTCGCTCCTCGTCTGCATGCTACCATTTTTGTTTTTGAATCACATTATGTATTCCATTAGAATTTGATTCTGCAAGTCTTCTATTTATCTCAATTGTGAGCTCATATTCAAGTTCATTCAGTCTTCCATAGTTTGATTTGAGTTAAGGTTCTAGTCCACTTCAAGTCTTTACTTGAGTTTAAATGTCCAAGTCAAGTTCTTGTAGTCATGTTGTGCCACTTGCAAGTTCAAGTCCAAAATGTTTGTAGAATCAAGTTCACTTGAATGTTCAAATTGTATGAGT
>NW_021590822.1:0-559 GCF_001605985.2 Dendrobium catenatum
TTTGTTAATAAATTACAATTTAAATATCATATATAAATTTATTATTCATAAATATGGACATATTTTTAAGCTTTAAAAACATTTTAAATGAATATTATATATTAATAATATGACATAAAAGAGATAAATTTGGATTTTTTTATGGTAACAACAATAACAATATTAATCCTTTATTTCACTATGTGTGGTTGGTTGTATGAATATTTTTTTTTCATTGTCTTATTAAAAGTTGAATTCTTATTTAATTCTAATTAAAATGTAATTTCTAATGCTTTCTAACTAAGGCATCATTTATGACAACTTTCATATTTCTTTATGAAGCAGTTTCTTAGTATCAAAATTTTTTAAATTTTGTATAAAAAAATTGTTTCATAAAGTAATAAGAAAGATGTCTCAAATGAAGCCTAAGTCTTTTTAAGTCTATCTCTAACTTTCTTAACATATATTGTATTTAATACTTTGCTTTCTTAATTGGGTCACTAGAAAGCCGATATTTTATGTGACCAAAATTTGAGAATTTTATATAATTGATACGGCGTCACAAAATTAGCTTGATCTG
>NW_021590823.1:0-333 GCF_001605985.2 Dendrobium catenatum
TATAAGCTTTGGTTATAAATTATGCTTAGTCTAAGGATTTTAGAGCCACTGATTTCATCCCCACCCAAGCTTAGGATAGTGACTTAGGAATTTTCTAAGGTAACCTAGTGGTTAGTTTTTGTTATTTGGTTAACCATTTTAAGGGAGCCATCATGAGCTTAAATGTAGTGGGCTTGGGCCTCGATATCAGGTGATCTCATGGACCAAGTTTCATTAGAATTAGAGCCTAGGAACCCCAAAATCCCCTCCTAGATTTGACAGAGAATTTTAGTTAATTCATAATTAATTAAAATAAAATCAGAAAATCTAAATAAGAACTTTAGCTGCTTATAA
>NW_021590824.1:0-227 GCF_001605985.2 Dendrobium catenatum
TCCAATCAAAACTCTCAGAATCCAAAACCAAACTCATGAGACAAAATTCAATCAGAAATCGGAACAGAATCGTACAGATATCAAATCGGACAGATCAGAATGGAACAGATCAGATCACATCAAAATACCAATCAGAACATAATAAATCAACAGAGTCAGAATCATATAGAATCAGAAATCAGAATTGCAGATCACAATTGCTTACAGAACAGATACAGAAATCAGAA
>NW_021590825.1:0-1574 GCF_001605985.2 Dendrobium catenatum
CCGATGGGGCTTGATTAAATCAATCAAAGGCCATCAATGACACTCGAACAAAAATCGAGGTCAACAATATCTTTGATCATTCTTAGTATCTAATATATTATATAAATTATTGAAAGCTAAATTCATTGCATCAAATATCACTTTCTTAGAATTTTTACAAGCTTCTTTATATATTTCTCAATGTTTCGAGCTTTTACATCTAAACCAACTTTTATAACAAAGTTCTTTTTTTTTTTAATCTTTTTTTGCATAATTTGATTCTACCTATAACTATTTTACTATTATGTACTTTTTCCTTTAGATACTTCAAGTACATCTTTTATAATATTTTTAATATTATTAGTTATTATTTCTTACATAACATAAGATTCTTCAAGCACAATCGAAACCATAAGATTTTCAATTTTGTTCTAAAATTTTTTTTTGTTAATATTTTTAAAATGCCCCAATCTAATCCTAGGACTATATTTTACTTTATTTTTTATATTCCATCCCTTCATCTTAATGTCCAAAACTAGTGATATTGGGTACATAAACTTTCACTCGGAATGATTTTATAATCTTTGCAATCTAAATGTTATATTTTTCTTATAAGAAAATAATCAATCTGAGTTTTACTATATTTATTCTTTAAGTGATGAGATGTTTCTCCATTTTTTTTTAAATAAGGTATTAGCAATTACAAAATTATAAGCTAGAGCAAAATCTAATATAGTCCTGCCACCTTTATTTGTCGCTTCAAATTCATAGTCACCATAAATGCTTTTAAAATATTCTACCTCTATACTAACATGACCATTTAAATCTCCTATAATATTTTTTTAGTGACATTTTTTGTATTAATTTTTCTAAGTCATTCTAAAATTATAATTTTGAACACATATTCAAACCTAGTTAAGGAGCATAATCTCTTATAATATTAATAATTTTTAGTATGTAATAAAAAATTCTTGAAATTTTTATTTTATCACCAATCGATTAATCTCACAACTATAATATTTAAACTCGATATTTATAAACACTCAATAGACATTACATAGGATACTTTTATCTATCTTGAATTACTATAATTTAGAATGCATATAAAATTAATTTTAATCTCTGTTAAAACTCTCTGCCAACTATTGAAAATTTCTTTAAATGCATTAATATATTTATCTTCCTATAAATCATAGTACCTTTTAATTTCATTAATTTATCTGTAAGAGAACTCATATTCTGAGTTCCTATCTTGATTCTAATTTTGTGAATTAGCTTCTCTGCTCACATCTGCCATGATGTGGAAACCTTAGCTTATTTAGCATTGCATTTGGGCGCCTGGGCTGTAGCCTTTGCACAGTTCTCGCTATATTCAGGCCATATAATGCGTCGTTGTATTCAGGCCCAACTACTACATATGAGTCGTTGCTAATACATAAAAGAAGTTTTTAATTGATGTGAGACTAAATAAATAAATTAAAGTTTAAAGTTCACATCATATGCGCTACATTATTATTAAATAGAATTTTAATTAATTTTTGTTAATGTGTAATTTTTAGTTAATAATATTTAATTAATTTATCTATTTAAATATA
>NW_021590826.1:0-438 GCF_001605985.2 Dendrobium catenatum
TGGGGGCGACTGATTTGTTTATGTAGGCTCCTTCGTCTAATATTTCAAAGATCATTCTCCTGCTGCTATAGAAGAAGGCCAGTCGGGCAAGATAGGGACTTCAGCGATAGGGCCTGCGTCAACATCGGGCTCGGCTAAGGAGAGGCGACTTTGGCTTGCTCCTGGGCTTCGCAAACGAGAAATGGAGAGAGGACAAGGAGGAGATCGAGGTAGCTTCGGCTTGTTCGTCTCTTGGCATCGGCTCGCAAGAGGGAAACCGAGAGGGAGCGAGAGCCTGGGGCATTTGACTGCTAGGGGCGACGGGAGGCGGACATCCAAGGAAAAGCCGAGAGCCAACGAGGAAATGGAGAGCGAGAGGCTCCAGGAGCTAGGTCCGGCCACTATCCTTCCCAGAAAAAAAAAAGGAGTCTTTTTTTGTTTGTATATGCCCAGAGCAAG
>NW_021590827.1:0-2064 GCF_001605985.2 Dendrobium catenatum
ATGAGGTTTTGTTGCTCTGAGGAGTGATGTATCTTGAACAAGTGTAATATCATAATCTGGTTCTTTGAAAAAGAAAAAAAAAATTGAAACTACATCACAGTAATAAATGTTTATAATTTTTTGAAGGAAATTGTTTCCTTTGTTTTATATCTATCATGAAGTACAGTTAGGAGGGCTAAATCATGTGATATTTATCAAGATTAATGCCATACACATTAACATTCAGTTGTGCGTTGTTGATGTCTCTTTCTATTAAGAATTTGTGAGGGAGATAATAGTGATTCAAAATTTTGCCATCCAGTTGCATATGGTTGCTATGGAATTTCTCTATGATTCCTATGGGTAATGATGTAGCATGTTTGGATGGTCTAAAACTTCTCAGGCAACCGCAGCAGCCATTACCTAGTGGATTCATGTATGGCTACAATTGTCCTATTTTATGATTCTCAATATCATCTGATGCCGTCTTTTTATTGGTTCTTTATTCTTTCTTCCTTCTAGGAATGTAGTTTTTTGGGTGTTTTTACTGCACAATGTGCAATGTAGTAGGCAAAGATTTTCTGCATGCCTTATTTGATGTACTCCACTATCATTTGATCCTTCTTATTCTTGTTTCCTTCTACTTGTTCTCTCCTTTTGCGAATGCCTTCCTTTTTTCTTTGTTTTGTTCGGAAGAAATAAGCATAAAATAAATATTGTTACCAAATATTTACATCTCAGTTGTTTGGTGTAGTTGAAGTTGATAAAAGTTAGTTTCACCCAAAAAATTATTACAGGCAGATATTTCTCTTTATCATATTTTCTTAAAATTCAAGTTTGCTAAATATTTGGGTGTGTTCATTATTCAATTTCTTGGTTGTTCCTGTAAGCCAAGCAAAAAATGAAAATTACTTTTCCACTCAGTTTCTCCTCAATATAAGAAATGGACAACGACAATTTTGGATTCATTTCCTTTAGTAATTCATTTTTTATTTAATTTTCATTTCCTCGAGTGTTTGAGTGGCTTTACATCATAAAATTATGCTCAATGCAATTACGTCCTGATGGAATCAATTCTGCATAGTTTCTTATATGCTTGCATCTGCATGCATGATGAAGTAACTTTTACTTCAGCATTCTTACAGAGATTTCTTTATAAGGAACACATTTGGTTTCTTGAATTAGGAAAATATTATTCCCTCGTAGTAACACGGATGAAATTGTTTTAATTCAAAGTATAAAATAAGTGAGAATAACATAATAATTTTCATCATGATTTCTTTGATGCGGTGTGGAAAGCATTTCTCATGATTGTAGTGGTTAAAATTGAGTTAAAACCCATCGTACGGTGATCTAGCATTCTGTACTTCAAGGATTTGCTATTATTTTTAGAGGGGTTGGTGGTGCTTGAGGAGGATGTTGTTGATAGTAGCTCTCATGGTCATGCTCGAAACTTTAGGGCTGCTAATATTTAAGGTGCTGGTTGACAACGAAATAACCAAGAGTTGCATGCATGTAAAAAAATTTCTCAGTGCATTTATTTCAACTAATTATTGTGGGCATTTCTAAGAATTTTCTTCACACTCTTCTTCACGAGCTCATTATGACAATGGCTAAATGCTATTGATAATGATCACTCAAAAGAATACTTCACTTAATCTACCTTGTATAAACGGTGGTGGTGCTTGATAATGTCTTGGATTCAAATCTTCTTCTTCTGCTTCTCTGGTGTTCGCTTCAACTAAATGTAATTTTTTCCTTGGTCGGCTTCTACTGTTGTTTCTTTTACCAGATACCTATTATTGTTGCATGTTTTGTTAGGAAAGTGAAGTATTACATTGTTTCAGTTTCCTCTGCTCAACTTAATTTGTACTGGAGATGCAATGACTATTGTTGCGTCTTGTTGGAACATGTTAGACCGGTCCACTGGACCGGTCCACGCGGGACCGGCAGTTCGCAAAAATAGCGAGATATTGTTAGACCGGTCCACTGGACCGGTTCAGCCGGTCCATGCGGGACCGGCAGTTCGCAAAAATAGCGAGATCTCCTCCTCCTGCGGAGATCGGGCGGCCCGTCCGCTCAAAT
>NW_021590828.1:0-315 GCF_001605985.2 Dendrobium catenatum
AAATACAAACCCAATGACACCAAATTCAACCCAATCCAAGCCCAAATGGGTCCGAATCAAGGACCCGAAGAGCTGTTGGAAGGTTCGAATCATAATTTGAGTTACCAAAAGGTCTCCAATTTTAACGAGCTTATACTCAAATCAAACGGCTCGACGAGAGAAATCCAAAGAGCCTAAGATCGCCGAATTTCGGCATCACTAAGGCCTTCAAATGTCCAACGAACGGTGCACGATCGAAGGGTTCAACATCAACTGTCCATTCGACCACTCCTTATTCGCCCCCGATCTCACATCTATTTACAAGTCATGCCACTC
>NW_021590829.1:0-209 GCF_001605985.2 Dendrobium catenatum
TAGTGCAAGGGGATTTCTAGGCTTCCTAATCAAAGGGTTTTCTTAGACCGAGGTCTAAGATGTAATTAACTACGGGGGTTTTCTTATTTGCTTGTCTTCTCTCTTTTTCTCTAGTTTCTACTTCTCCTAGCCGGCCGGATGTTGACTGAACCACGCATGATTTGATTGAACTAAGTTGGGACATTCCCCTTTGATTAAGAAGCCTAGAA
>NW_021590830.1:0-224 GCF_001605985.2 Dendrobium catenatum
CTTTCTAAGGCTTCATTTGGGACAACTTTCTTATTGCTTCTTTAAGCAGATTTCTAATAAAAATTTTAATTTTTGTACTATAAAGTTGCTTTAAGAAGCAGAAAGAAGGCCGTCCCATATGAAGTCTAAATTATCTACATAAATTCAAGTTGACTTAGGCTTCATTTGGGATGGCTTTTTTATTGTTTCTTAAAGAAGCTTTCTAGTACAATAATTAAATTTTT
>NW_021590831.1:0-2817 GCF_001605985.2 Dendrobium catenatum
AGATTTGACTTATGTTAAGAAAGGTAGGGGTAGACCTGAAAATACTTGGTTAGAAAATATTAGAAGTGACCTTTCTTTATTAGATTTAAACAAGAATTTGACTTTTAATAAGACACAATGGAGAAAAAGGATTCATGTAGCCAACCCCACGTAGTGGGATAAAGGCTTAATGTTGTTGTTGTTGTTGTAATAATTATTTTGCCATCATCAAAAAGGGGGAGATTATTGAGATAATTGCTACTTAGTTTTGGATATTTGATATTCTTGTAACTTATATATTTTAATGATTCCAAATATTATTGATTTGTTTATTATTTTTCCTAACATATTTTGGAAGAATTGTTTTGCTCTTGTGTGTATTAATATTTCAAGGAAATCATACTCCGGATTGTTGAAGACTTCAAATCAAGATCAGTTTTGAAGTTCAATATAATTGAAGTCTGTATTTTCTATTTTATTGAGTCTGAGAGAGTTTGATTATAATTTAGTAACTAAGCAGACACATACACACACTGGGGGAGAGTTTAAAATTCACATTTTTTTAAACTGATTATACTGTACGATATCATTTTTTACGGGACGATCTGATCTGTTATTTCTCCCGACAAGTAGTTGAACGAATAGAAATGAAAATATTTTTTTTTCTAAGTATGGATTGTATGGGAAGATATTAAATTTTGTATAGAGATGAACACCTCTATTTTGTTCTCGGACGAAGATCTTATGAGATGATATTAAATTTTGTATAGGGATGAACGCCTCTATTTTATTCTCGGATGAAGATCATACTGGATGATTTAAATTTTGTACAGGGATGAACAACTCTATTTTATTCTCGGACAAAGATCGTATGGGATGATATTAAATTTTATACAGGGACGAACGCCTCTATTTTGTTGTCGGACAAAGATCATACGGGATGATCTAAATTTTCTACATGGATGAACGCCTCAATTTTATTTTCGGACGAAAATCGTACGGGATGATTTAAATTTTGTACGGGGTCGAAAGCCTCTATTATATTCTCGCATGAAATTTTTTTTTAAAGTGTGGATCGTACGGGATGATTTTTGTTTCGTACCAAGATGAACATCTCGGGTCTGTTCTCGCATTTCGTCCAAAAATTTCATACATATAAAAATTGAATTTTCTAGATATTCGACCCGGACAAACTCAATTCGTACCAGATGATGATCGGGTATGAAATTCTTTCATACTGATTCATAATAGATTCGCATGCAACAGTATTTGAACAATTCATACGTACGAACATACGATCGTACTATACAATCGTGTACGCCCTAAATCGAAAAATTCAATTTTCTGGATGATTTTTCTTGTCTTTTGTATATAAGGTCCACTAAAATTGATGTGACAGAGTCTTGTCTATGTGATTTTTCAAGGGTAATTGAAGGAGAGAGTGTGAGAGAGTGTTTGAGAGAGATTTCTTGCAAGTGCAGTGTAATAAATTACAAGGTTACTCAAAGGTAAGGATCTCTTTGTAATTGTGTTTATCACCCTTCCTCTTGTCTTTCTAGATTGCTCGTGAGAAGATCTTCGGATAAGACCCAGTTCGTTGCCAACACTTCGTGGGTGTGAAAGGACGATGGTTCTCTGCTGACACTTGGAGAGTGTGAAAGGACAAAGGTACTCTGCCTACACTTCGAGGTTGTGAAAGGATGAAGGTTCTCTATCGACACATAGAGAGTGTGAAAGGATGAAGGTACTTTGCCTACACTTAGTGGGTGTGAAAGGATGAGTGTACTCTACCTACATTTGGATGGTGCAAAAGGACGAAGGTACTCTGCCTACACTTGGAGGGTGTGAAAGGACGATGGTTCTCTATCACGCCAAGGATTGGTGGAAGAGAGTTTTATAAAGGCTTCTCCGCCGTGCTATGGGGTCTAAAGGAGAGTCACTTTTATAATAGTGCAATACCTGAAGTGGGAGGCTTCAGGGAGTAGATGTAGCTCATGTTTGATTGAACCACTATAAACCTTTGTGTCTTTTATTTTTTTGCAACTTATTTTTCTGCAAGTTTTATATTATGTGGTTAAAAAGTTTTATTTTAAAAACTTTAATTAACTTGCTTCTTAAATCAATGGTTTCAATATTTAAATCCAAGAAGTAATTTATAAAATTACTAATTCACCCCCCTATTGGTTAGAATTGGGATATTAGCTTAGGTTTAACAATCTAATCAAGATTCAACAAAAATTAATGAGAGAGAGAGATAGAGGGAAGAGAGAAAGAAAGAGAGGAGGGAGGGAGGGAGACATATATATACAGAGAGAGGAATAATAGAGAGAGAGAGAGAGGGAGAGGGAGAAAGGAGAGAGAAAGGGAGATAGGGACGGGAGAGAGAGAGATAGAGAGAGAAATAAGAGAGAGGAAAAATAGAGAGAGAGAGAGGAGAATAAGAGAGATGAATAATAGAGAAAGAGAGATAGAGAGAGAGGAAGAAGAGCGAAAGATTGAGAGAGGGCGAGAGATAGAGAGAGGGAGAAAGAGAGGAGGGCGGGAGGAAGATATATATATAGAGAGAGATAGAGAGAGGAATAAGTGAGAGAGATAGAGAGAGGGAGGGAGAGAGAGGGAGGGAGAGAGAGAGAGATGAATAAGAGAGAGAGAGGAGCAAGAGAGGGAGAGATGAGAGAGAGGAAGAGAGGGTGATATAGATAGATAGAGAGAGAGAATATAGTATACTGATTGAGTTTTAAGTAATCGTAGTGAGTTGGAGACAGAGGTTGGAAAAATGGTAGTCTAACGATAAAGGTCGGAATTGTTAAGATAGTTGCTATTTGCATGCTTTACATT
>NW_021590832.1:0-325 GCF_001605985.2 Dendrobium catenatum
TTCTCTCTCCTCGAAATGACCTGATTTCCTTAAGTAATCCTCAGATCGGCCCGCCCGATCACCTCGATCGTCCTGGACGATCAGACCAAAAACACATCGTCCCGGCCGATTCCCTGGATGATCCTCAGGACGATAATTAATTCTGAAAAAGTCATGCTCTCTGTCTTTTGCCATCCACTGATCGTCCCGGGACGATGCCTCGATCGGCCCGGACGATCAGACCAAAAATAATCGTCCTTGGACGATTCTTCAGGACGAAAATAAATTTTTCTTGGACAATGCTCTCTGACTTTTGCACTGAACTGATCGGCCTGGGACGATGCCT
>NW_021590833.1:0-216 GCF_001605985.2 Dendrobium catenatum
AAATCGGTTCAGATCTTTTGAGGTGGAGTCTTAGATTCAGGTGGAGTCCAGAAGGCAGCTGTAGAGGCGGAGAGAGAGACTCTTGATCTTGAATTCCATCAAGGTGGAGAATTATAGGAGCATGTTGAAGCATCAAGAACCTCGTGGAGGCAAGATGGTTGCGAACTTGGGATTGTGACGAGCGGAGCGCAGGTGAATGCGCAGGGCTTGGTGGAC
>NW_021590834.1:0-309 GCF_001605985.2 Dendrobium catenatum
ATCTAGGGTCAGGATTAATCTGGAGTCTGGGTGGGTCTTTAGTGACCTCATAAAAAAATGACGTCAACACTACTGTTTGACCATCATGATTAGTCCGCCGTTATTGTTCCTACTATCATCGCAGGGCCAATGTCATACAACTATCACCATTAGACTACCATTGCTCAACCAAAGTCCCTCGACCAAAAAAATTTGGCCATTATAAATAATGTTAACATATTTCATCGCCTATAATGTTGATTCAAATTATTTTCTCTAACAACCTTTTTTTTAATATGCGCATATCTGTGTATTAGATTTTCTTATAAA
>NW_021590835.1:0-231 GCF_001605985.2 Dendrobium catenatum
ATGAGCGGTCGACGCAACAAATATTTTTTATGATTTTGCCACGCGGCCAAGCACATGATGAGGCCTGCTGGTATCTTTTATTGCTCATTTATTAATGCATTGAAGTCTTCATGTGTGGTCTACTTTGTTGAGGTTTTTTCAAATTAATAGGCTTTTTTATATATATTTAGATAAATTAAGATAGATTTATACATATATTACATATATAAGATTAGAATTCAAAATATCATA
>NW_021590836.1:0-249 GCF_001605985.2 Dendrobium catenatum
CCGACGGGCACAGAGTGACGACTCTTATTGAACCAACAGATATATATCTACAACAGCACTATGGATTATCGACTTGAAAAACGCCTTGATAGCCAGTGATTGTACTTGTTCAGTAAGACTATTGAATTGAATTGCATACGGTATTGATCTATTGATTTCATTATGGATTTTATTGACATTAACTAGTATGGATTTCCTGATATGAATTGATCTTATTGATTTCTGATTGATTTATTGATTACCCTACGC
>NW_021590837.1:0-596 GCF_001605985.2 Dendrobium catenatum
AGATTGAGAATGTTAAAATACATGTGTGAAAAAATTATTAAGGATACAATAATGATAAGGATAACAAACGCAATATCTTTTCTCCCCTTTTTATAAAGAAAGATGGATAAATTCTTATCTAGGTCAATACCACTTTGATAGAGAAAAGTACAGATTCAACAATATTGCCTTTGAATGAAACACACTCACATGAAAGGAGGAGATGGATAGTGTGAGTTAGGAGTTATTTAGACATAATGCCTCTAGGACAAGTATGAGAAAAAGATATCTTAGATACATTTTCTTTGGCAGACAGATGTATTGGGAAAATACCTGCCTACAAAAAAATATCGGCCATATCTTATTTAATATCGTTCAGTATCATATCCTTTTACATCCTAAACATTTCCAATATTTCCATGAACGCCACCAACAGATTGTGGCCAATTAACAGGTTAAAGAGAAAAAGCTGACTTTTTCCTACCAATATCATCCATCCTCTAAATGCCAATCAAAGCCCCATCATGTAGACAAAAATTCGACTGATAATTTCCTTGCAAAATGGAAGGATGGATCAGATCATCATCCATGTGTAAACCAATAACATTTCTCACTCA
>NW_021590838.1:0-263 GCF_001605985.2 Dendrobium catenatum
TAATAGCATATACAGATAACATATCAATTCAGAGAAATCCGGACAAAATCAGAAATTACCCAAAAATTGGGCAGCATAACGGCAGTATACGGAATTTACATAATTTTTTCTGAAAATCAATTTCACCAAATTTGCACAGAATATAGATAACAACATTTCAGAATATTTATTCTACTGCCACAGCATTTAATATTCACACAGAAAAATACAGACGGAAGAAAATATTGTCAAATCAAAACGATTCGGACAAAAATCTCCAAAAT
>NW_021590839.1:0-259 GCF_001605985.2 Dendrobium catenatum
ATCAGATGTAGGGTAAAGTGTAATATGAGTATTTAAAAAATTTTCTAGTTGAAAATATCTTGGAATAAAATTTTATTCTTAACAGATGACATACACAATTTCTATATACAAATGGTAAAACAAAAATATCATGATGAAAGCATGTGAAAAATATGAACTTTTTTTTTTTATGTAAAAAATATGAACTTTGAATATATGAAGTGTAGTGAATATCAATTTAAAGTGAAGTTTGGCTATAATATGATGTATAACTTATAAT
>NW_021590840.1:0-220 GCF_001605985.2 Dendrobium catenatum
TCCTACCATTTATCAGAACCTTGTACAAATAATGAGGTTGAGTACGAAGCTCTGATAACTGGCCTGGAACTTACAATTCTAATGGAGATTAAAGAGATTAAGATCTTTGGTGACTCTCAATTCGTGATCAACCAGATTGCGGGAACCTATAAGGTTTTGAATCCTAAACTTCTGAAGTACCATCAGTACACCAGTCACTTGCTCGAGCAAATTCCCATCG
>NW_021590841.1:0-898 GCF_001605985.2 Dendrobium catenatum
GCTGAGAAAATGAGAGACTAGACCAAGATCTCAAATGCTAAAATGCTTTCCTAAGTAATCAAGTAAATCTGATATAAATTTGGGATCACATTCTGTAAGAAGTATGTCATTAACAAATATTAATATAAATAGAGTAGTAAAGGCATAAGAATAAACCAAAAGTGAAGGATCTAATTTGCTTTGAGTGAAACCAATTTGTTGTAGTTTAACTGTAAAGGCTTCAAACCACTTTCTTAGAGCTTGTTTGAGACCATATAAAGCCTTTTTCAAGAGACATGCATAAAATGGGATATTATGAGTCTTGAAAACCTACGAGTTGAGTCATGTAGACATTTTCATGAAGTTGAACATATAAGAAAGCATTCAAAATATCTAATTATGAAACTTGCTAATTGTAAGTGAAAACAATCATAAGACATATTTGAATTATAGGAAATTAGGAAACATGGCTAAATGTTTCATTGTAATGAATACTATATTCTTGATTGTAGCCTCGAGCAAGAAGTATTATTTTGTATCGTGATAAAGAAGCATCATAGTTGTATTAGTATGAAAGATATTTTTACAATCAAGCACATTATATAGGGGAGATGGAGGAAACAAAAGCCAAAGTACCTTGTGATTGCAATGCTTGAAATTCGACAGACATAACATGGCGCAAATGGGGATATTTAACAGCAGTAGTTGTCACGACCCAACCCGATCCGGGACGGATCCCGCTCGCACCGGGCCGCGACTAGCTTAACGAACAGACTAACCAGGATCTGGTTTTGAAATTTTTTTTTTGAACTGAAGCTTCCAAATATTTCAACTCAAAACACAGACACACAGACACAGAGCTACTGTGAATCATCAAATGCTGCGGAACAAAACATCTATATTTTCTTTTCCTCAAAAC
>NW_021590842.1:0-625 GCF_001605985.2 Dendrobium catenatum
ACCCGTTTCGGGTTTAAGTTGACCTGAACCCAGATTTTTTCGGGTCGGATTCGGGTCGTGTTTCGTGTCGTGTCAAAAATTGACACCCCTAACCTTAATATGCCCTAGCAAGGGGAATTAAAACCAGTAGGTATAAAATTAAATGCAGCTTCATTATAAAAAAAAAAGATATAAAATTAAATTGTTTAGCCTACCATAATCAATTTATTAAGAAACTGACCTTACCCTAATTAATTTTGCTTTAAAGTTCCTCTATCTAGGCCTAACATTATTATTAATTGAGTGTATTTGAAAAAATATTAAAATATAATTATAAGAAAACCTTCATTAGTTCTTCTTTTATTTATAGTAAAGTTTTTAATGTAATACATTATTATATGATGATTTTTTATAATTAACATTGATATGTGTTTTGCTTGTTTTATTTTGTATTAATTATTTATAATAACAAATTATTTTTGTTCTGCTTGCATGTCAGAGAATTCATGCCGGTAGAAAGATAGAGAGTTTAACATTCTAGCTTGATATGAAAAATTAGCGCACACATAAATAAGAGAGGAGGTGCAATAATCATAAGTGACACTATATTTTTTGCCCAAAAAAAGAAAAAATCATGGGGCTTCGG
>NW_021590843.1:0-256 GCF_001605985.2 Dendrobium catenatum
TTTCTAATAGCTCAAAAAAAACCCTTTTTCCAATAAGTCTGTACAGCACTGCATAAATAGATAAATAAAAGAGATTTTTACATACATAACACTCAAAACCATTCAAATTACATATCTAACACCTAAACTATTATATTTACACACATACCACTTAAAACCCTCTTTTACATCATTTTTAACACTCTGTTTAATAAGCGTTATCTTCCGTTTCCCGTTCGTGTGCGAGCTGCCCTTTCATTCTTCAGTCTCTCGTTCG
>NW_021590844.1:0-301 GCF_001605985.2 Dendrobium catenatum
TAAAGTAAGATTTACTTCAATTAATTTAAAATAAATCGAGATTAATTTAATTTGGGCAATAATTTTTATAATTTTTTGAAATATCATTTACTTATTTCATAAAAATCCATTAAAATTCTCCTAAATTAATTAAAAACGAGTCAAACCGGGTTGATTTCGGGTTTCTGGGTCAACTTGAACCCGACCCGATTTTACAAACGGGTCGAAATCCCTTACCCGAACCGACCCGGTTCCGAACCCAAAATTTTCGAGTCGGATTCGGATATAATTTTCGGGTCGGATCAAATATTGACATCCCTAC
>NW_021590845.1:0-222 GCF_001605985.2 Dendrobium catenatum
ATTCTCCAAAGTACATAACAAATTTAGCCCATTTAACTTCACCGCATCAAAAAGTGATTTTGTAATCCCGCTTATTCTGCAAAGTAAATGTGTAATTCTTCAAATCTCTTCCAATAACCATTCAGCCAAATCTTAAGCAGCAGATTCATAGAATAACAGGGCCAATGTAAATGAGTTCCATTCTTTAGTATTGTTGCGGACTAGAAAATACGCGGCGATAGA
>NW_021590846.1:0-317 GCF_001605985.2 Dendrobium catenatum
TGAGTGTTCAAAAAGGAGTCAATCGAAAAATCCCCTAGCCATTTATCTTGCCAAAAATAAACATCGCCCTTTCCCAAAACCCATTGGATAAAGCTTTCCGCTTCCCATTTAATATTGCACAACCGTTTCCAAATAGGAGAGTCGGTATTTTTAACATAACATAAAATCAAATGCGTATTATGACAATATTTAATGTTCATGTAGCGAGACCATAAACTATTATTAGATCTAAAAGTAAACCATAATTTATGAGAAAAAGCAATGGCTGAATCAAAGATAATCTTGCACCCCAGCCCCCCTTCCTCTAAAGGCCCACA
>NW_021590847.1:0-643 GCF_001605985.2 Dendrobium catenatum
TTAATTGATGAGCATGATGCATTAAAAGTTTCACACCTCACTTAAATCTGATTTTAAGAAATCTAAAGAGATAGAAAAAGATTTAAGGTTGATAATGATGTCTTAAAAAATAATAACTTGAAGCTTAAAAATGATTTGGACTCACTAAAGGGAAATTTGAAGACTCCCACTTTGAATCTAAAGCCAAAACCTAGGAAGAGGCATTATAACCCAAGTCATTCAAAAAATCCTTGTCCTGGAGTTAGATGTTTTTCATGTGGCATGCTAGGACACATCTCACACACTTGCACTGTTCACCGTAGTACACATTGGGTGTGGAGACCAAAATTGCATAAATCACAGCATAGCACACATGCATTACACTATACTTTTTATGGGAAGGGACCCAAACTTATTTGGGTTCCTAAGTCTGACAGCTGCTGATTCTTGTAGGATTGTTCTCACCAAAGACCTCATTAGAGCATAGGATACTTGGACAAACGGAGGCTCGCAACTTATAACTGCTTAAATTCACTGCTTAACAAATTCTTGAATTGCATTTTGAGTATTATTATGTTTTGTTTTTGTGATAGTTTTTGTTTAGTTGTTCTAGTTATTTTTACTTTTGTTTTCTTTATGATGCTTTTTCCTTGTTCTTAAACTT
>NW_021590848.1:0-235 GCF_001605985.2 Dendrobium catenatum
AATTACAATTAATTAAAATTAATATCACTTTCATCATTTTTTTTATTTACGGGATTTTGGTCGAAGAAGCGCTTGGAAGGAGAGAAAGTTACCTACACAGCCGCAAGCTCCTGTTCTTCCTCCCGATCAAAATGTCGCAACTTCCGATTTCGACAGGAAGGGCAAGTCGGAGAAGGAGCGATGTCGACCGGCCAAGGAGAAGTCGGGTAGGGGAAATCTTCTCACCCTTTCTCTC
>NW_021590849.1:0-1703 GCF_001605985.2 Dendrobium catenatum
CTTTTTTATTGTTATTAAGTTTCTTAGGCCTTGTCTGATCATCTCCATCCATCCTTTGATTCTCAAATTTTTATTCACATCGTCCCGGCCGATACCCCTATCAGCCAGGACGATCCGATCAATTTACTCTGAAAACTCTCCTCTGCTGACTGATTTGATTTTCTGCTTTAGATCGGTTTGGATGATCCATAATCAACCCGGACGATCTGATCGTCTTCTATTTCAAATCATTTTTTATCAACCTCGCTAATAAGTTTTTCGGTCTGATTGATGTTCTCCTCTTTATGGAAAATCGGCCTGACCAATCCACGTGTTCGTCCTGGATAATACACGTGGATATATGTTTAAAATCTTTAAAATCATCTGGGACTATCCATTTTTTTTGGAAAATTGGGCTGGATGTTCCACCTGTTCGGCCCGTCCGATACACGTGGCACATGATTTAAATGTTTTAAATTTGGTTGGTACGATCCATTATTGAACATCGTCCCGGATGATCCACCGAATCGGCCCGGACGATCTACTTTTTCAACGGTTGTCCGGCTTGACTCTTCGGGATGATCGCCTATGTATAATTATCCCATCCAATATCTGATCGGCCTAGACAATCGGACTGCCTTTATGACCAATCGGCCTATACGCAATTATTGAAACTTATCGGCCTGGACGATCCTGCGATCAGTCTGGCCGATCCTTTAAATTCAGAGCCTTCTAGCCATTTTTCTTCACTAAAGCTTTCTCAAACTCCTTGTATTCTTCCTATAGTGCTCTATTCTCTGGTAATGGCAGGAGGTAAGCGCTCACATCATCTTTCTGGCAGTTCCTCGAGGGCCACTTTAGACCCTCGATTCCTGGAGGTGGATGCTCAAGCCGCCTACCAGCACTATAAGAAGGCTGAAATCACAGTCTCCCGAACCATCAATCCAGATTATCTCTCTTATATGGTACTTGACTTATTTGCCCATACCTCTTTGTGCTTTCTTTTAACTCTGGCTTTCCCCTTCAATTGTGAACTTTTGTTTGAATTCTAAGCAAGCCTTAGAATTAATTATTCCTACACTGCTCTTGCCTCTTATGTGAATCGACTCCCCGTCGAGATCACATATCAGGATTGCAAGAACTTCTACAACTTTCCACCATAGGGGACAAACTCCATACCCTGTATTCTGATCCTGATTATGACTGGTCTTCGACCAATCACTTCCCTCAGAACACCACAGCCCACTTTCATGTTAGAGAAACTAGCTCTTTACTCAAAGATGCTAGGACTGTTCAACATATCCTTCACACCTTTATAATCCAAAAGGTTGGTGATCGTGTCCACATTACTCCTCTTTTTTCGATCACCACTTTTTTACATTCTAACCCATCAAGAATTCAATGCAATCGACCTGATCTTTCGCTACATCGATCTCATGACTATAATTCGAGATCTAGGTCATAGGAGGAAACCAAATCTTGCCTTAGGACATCTCATTGCATACTTTCTAGAAACAAAATAAAACCTCCAATATCCTGCTCCACCAGATCTCCCCACTGCTTTCTACTCCAACATTTCCTTTCAAACTCTTCATAGTACTCGTCTCCACCCGGGGGATGGGGATGCTCGTGCCGAGGAGGAGGAGGCTCCCACTCATATTCCTAAACCTATCTTAGTTGGATCAGTTAGTTAAGTTAGTTGCTATTTGCACGCTTTACATTTT
>NW_021590850.1:0-246 GCF_001605985.2 Dendrobium catenatum
TTAAAGAGATTAAATCTTGAGGATCTCTTCAATTTAAATTCAAATTTGAAATGATTTGAATTTGAAAACTTTCCAAATATAGCCGGGCTAATTTAGGAAAAAATTTCAACTCAATCAGGATTGAAATTTAAAATTGAAATCTTCCCAAATTGAGATGCAATAAATATGGAAAGGAAGTAATTTAGAATTTGAAATATGGAGGCAAAGAAAGGCACTATGGAGGCCGGCGGCTAGGGATGTGGCTAG
>NW_021590851.1:0-267 GCF_001605985.2 Dendrobium catenatum
GTCACTTTTTAAAATATTCTATTTCTATATTTAAATTTGTAAAATTCATAACTTCATCGTTTTAAATCGGATTTTGACGTATAACCTCTCGATCTTTTCAGTAAAATGTGGATTTGATTTTGAAGCTATTTCTAGCCACTGATTTTGACTATCCTGTCAGATTTCTGTCTTGGATTGCTATTTTGAGCACCTTTCCTATTATTTAAATATATATTATTATAATTATTTTGAAATTACAATTTATTTTCAAATTGGTTCATAGCCTCG
>NW_021590852.1:0-359 GCF_001605985.2 Dendrobium catenatum
GTGTGAATGTGGAAGAGGCTTGTGTGTGGGAGAAGAAGAGAGAGCCAAGGGCTCTTCTCGTGTCGCTTTTAACGACAACGGGAGAAGCGTCGAGACAAAACACTCGATCGAGAACTGCAAACATCACTGCTTAGCAGGGCATGGGCGACTGTAGCCATGATTTTTGCAGGATTCGTGCAGGTATGCAATGATTCAAGTCTTTTTTATTGTATTATTTTTTTGTCAAGTTGTAGAGGTCAACACCTGCACAAATAAACGTGAAATAGCTGATAATATAGGCCTTAGGGAAGTCGTATAAAAGGTACCCTACACTCTCTCACATCTAAAAGTTGGGAATTCAAACTCAACTTTGAATAAGT
>NW_021590853.1:0-231 GCF_001605985.2 Dendrobium catenatum
AAGAAGAAGTTTCAAAGAGATTTTTGGGCGTACTCAGCTTTAGATTCATCAGAGACTGAAAAGGAAGAAGAAGTCACCAACCTTTGCTTGATGGCAGATAGCATAGATCAAACAGATCAAGAAGAGGTATGTTACTTAAGTTATGATGAATTATTTGAAGTTTCGGAACACATGCATGATGCATATAGGAAATTGAAAAAGATGCATGCTAGTGTAAGTCTAGAATTGGAA
>NW_021590854.1:0-402 GCF_001605985.2 Dendrobium catenatum
TAAGACAAGAGTTGCATGCATTTGTGCCATCATATATAGAAAATTAAATGAATAGATACTAGTTGTCTCTCGTAATCATAGAAGCTCATGGCTTCTTGTTGATACGCTTAATGATTATGGCTTCGTTTGGGATGATTTTTTTTTACTTCTTAAAATAAATTTTTAGTACAAAAAATTTATTTTTTGTATTAAAAATAAATTTTAAGAAGCAAAAAGAAAATCGTCGCTGTATATCCATAAGCATCTCATTTGGTTGGCACTGTATCTTAGTAGGGACATAGTTGTTTGAGTAATCATTATCGGACAATAAGCCGAAAGAAGTGTTGGAATATGAGCTGAATGTAGACAATTTTATTTAAGATATTTTCATTTAAAGTTGATTACTTTAAAATAAGAATATGT
>NW_021590855.1:0-226 GCF_001605985.2 Dendrobium catenatum
TGTCATCTGATGTATCACATGTAAATGGTTCAATTACTAGGGCAAGGGTAAATGAACATAAGCTCAATCCATAAAGGATTCATGAAGAACAACCATGCAAATCTACATATTTTTTTTTATTTTATGAGTTTTGTCATATGTATTTATGTAATATGTTTTATATTTGTTATGTAGACTTTATATTATTGCATTTTTCTTTGTTATTATTTATTGTATTTTTTTTTAA
>NW_021590856.1:0-364 GCF_001605985.2 Dendrobium catenatum
CGTCGTCGAAGGATCGAAGGGTTATCACAATATCTCCTTATTATTTTTTATTAGTTTCCAACAAAATTTTATGATCAAAATTTTTTTTAATTAAACTTTAGTTTAAAATTTTCATACTATTTTTTTAATATTTATTTTTCTAACTAACTTAGTTTCTCTGTAAAAATTTTCATATATCTTTTTCAAATTAAAATCTAAAATTAAAAATGAAAGCTTACAAATTAACCCAAACGTATATTATTTGAACATTTAAGCCAATTAAGTTAAACTCTCATATATCAAGATGAGTCAAAATTCTGAACCACTAGATATGAAGATGAGCTGCTTATATTTATTTATTAAAAAAAATCACAGGATTGAAACT
>NW_021590857.1:0-338 GCF_001605985.2 Dendrobium catenatum
ATACTTGTATATTGATGTTGATTTTGATAATCCAGATTAGTGAATTCGATGCTCTCGCAGAGTTCTTTTCTCAGATTGTACATGAAAGTTGGGTGTATTTGCTAAGTTATCAGTTCAGTGTATTTGCTAAGTTATCAGTTCAGGAAAATTGCAGTTTTGGAATTAGTAATTGTACTTTCTCTAAAGTCAAGTTATTGTGATAACTCAAATATTTAAAATAAATTTATTTGAAAAACATGAAAATCCTCAAGTAGAGTGTTTTGGCACTCATTTGATGAGCTTTGCGACACTAGTCGATGAAAGGTCTTTGAATATATATTCCTGCCTCACCCCAGTGA
>NW_021590858.1:0-225 GCF_001605985.2 Dendrobium catenatum
CAATATTATAACATTAGAGAACAAAAAACACTACTGAGTATAAATTCACATTTTAAAAAATTAACAAAATTACTATGGATCATATATAATAACACTCTGAAGCTTTAATTAAACTAAAATACTATTTTTAGATATCAAAATAAAATAGTGAATAGATAAAAATTACTATTTTTTAAAAATCACCCATAACAAAATCTCAAATAAATACTTAAGATATTCATAATA
>NW_021590859.1:0-213 GCF_001605985.2 Dendrobium catenatum
TAAAGAAATAGGTTAAAATGGAGAAGAAAGAGATCAAGAAGAAGAAGATTTACTCAAAGTTACCTTCGGCTAAGACTTACGACGACGGCGAGGTTCTCGGCTAATGCTCGTGATGACGATGGGAGGAAGAGAAATGGCTTCAGGCGACGTCGGCTAGGGCAGAGAAATGAGGGAGGATGGGAATTGCAGGGAGATGAGGGGCTGGACGTGAAC
>NW_021590860.1:0-1954 GCF_001605985.2 Dendrobium catenatum
GCTGAAGCAGCTTTCCTGTGATGATGAGAATGGTGAAAATGACTGAATAACTAACTCCAAGTGTTATAGAGCATTTCAGAGGTATGTTTCTCAAGGTATGATGGTGAAAAGTCTAGTTATGCAAGTCGTGGATCTATGACGAAAAGGATTGATCTTAGGCTTGGAATGAGCTCGTGGTCAGTAAACTAGGCAAGTCACTCGCCAACACACGAGAAAGATCTTCTCCGTCTTGATCTCGAAAACAGTATTTGATCATGATAGCGGGGGTGGGTATTGAATTCTAAGTTTTGGTTGTGAACTAACCTGCAGTCTGGTATGTAGAGCTTAGAAAGCCCGTTCCCGACTTAGCCTTTATGTCTCGCTACTCCAACTAGTGGACCTACATAGATTTCCATGGATGATACTAATTCATTTTCCCTATTTCATATCATTAAGAAGAGAATTCTTTCTAGTTATAGAAAGAGTCAGTTCTTTCTTTTCCGCTTCGCGCCTTCTTTCTTAGTTTCTAGTGTATCCGCAACTAAGGAGTTTTAGGGTCCGGAGTCAATTCGATCTTTGCTAAGTTTCTCTTTCGACTAAAGAGTTTACCGATTGTTGTTTGAACCTTCCTCCACTCGATCACCTCCGCAAGAGTCTAATCATTCTCTTTTCACTGAAAAAGGAACGTCTTCTTTCGAAAGAGCTGCTATTCCGGCCCGATTTCTTGGCTGGCCCTTTCATTGTAGTAGCCGAGGCCTTTCGCAAGGCGCTAGGATCCATGTTGCCGCCGTTTTCCCACTACTGATCAGTTGCTCTTGCTGACATCGCCCGCGAACCATTCATTTTCATTGAAATTTGAACAGCTTGATAACGGGTTTTGCGCCCTTTACCTTTACTCTTTACCTAGCTCTATCCCTTTCTCCTTCTCTAGCCCTGATCTATGAAAAGTCTGACCTAGTTCATTCATAACCTACTTTGATAAAGCCAAAAATAGAGCAAGTCGTTAAGAAATGGAGCAAAGAAAGCGCAAGCCAAGGCCCAGTACCAAAGCATCCTGTCCTCCTCGACCAAGCATTGATAATGGAAGACCTAATAAGCGGTGACAGCTCTCTTAGCTCGACCACCACGAGGTTAGCTTGCTAATATCTCTTTTATTTCAATTTCAAGCCTTGCTCTTGCCTCGTCTTCACCTTCTACCTTATTCAGCTTTGGACTTCCAGCTAATGATTGAACTGATAGCTATGATTCGCATCGATAAATAGAAAGAGAAAGATAAGGACCTAAGACAAACCCTGAGATTCTTCCATCCGAGTGAGTACGCCCCTGAATCTTTTTCATGACTAGCGCCTTTTCTGAAGTTTTGTTGCTATTTGATCGATCGGTGCGAGCTAGCTGCATGAAATTCCGAGATCTAGGTGCTACTGACCTGCCATAAGAGCATTGATACTATCACAGGCTAGCAGTAAGAAGTTGAACCTCGTGCTTTCAATCCCGCTACCTAGAAAATATAGACTCCGATCGCTCGCAAACTTCTGGCTTCGCCGCCCTCCCCGCTAGCCTTTTTCTTTGTTGTTTTGTCCGTGACCGGGTTGGCTCAATGGTTCGTCCATCGGTAGTTTACGGGATTGTTTCAGATTGCGATTTCTCAGGTGATCAGTCATTTTTTTAGGGTACCACGACTTAAGCGCTAGGTCTGGCCTAGTCTACGAAAGGTTGGAGGATAGAATATGCTCGACTGCACAGGAGAGGAACAAATGTCCCAGTTATTCTAGCGCCTACTCTGTTTCCTTCTCTTTCAATAGCTTTTTTTAAGCAGAATAGCGTGAACTAAACTATATGTAGAAATGTAGAAAGACCCAGATGCGAAACCTTAAGTGGCCAAGCAGGTCATATTTTTGGAAGATTCACTAGCTTCTTGAGAGCTTGGGGAATTTGGCCCAGTAGCTCCAGCTTGCTCAGTCTCAGGGTTTGACTT
>NW_021590861.1:0-251 GCF_001605985.2 Dendrobium catenatum
AATGTTAAAATATTGGATTTTTGTATAGCGAAATAGGAAGAAAGGAATGATGTGGTATTTTTTATTTGTAATGTATAAGTAGGAGATGAAAACATGTTCTGATTGTTTCATTTCTTTGAGGTAACGTTTTGATATTTTTGTGAAAGAAATTTTTGGTGAGCTATTTTTGAGCATTTAGTATTAGTGAAAGAGCTATTTTTTGTGGATAAAAGAGCTGAACTTTTAGAGCTAAGGTATATATATTTGTGAAT
>NW_021590862.1:0-396 GCF_001605985.2 Dendrobium catenatum
ATTAGTAAAAATGCCATTCCTACAAATGAGTTTTTAAGACATAGAAGACTCAGTGATGATGACTGCTGTATAAGAGGATGTCTTGAATGTGAAAAACTGGAACATATAATTGTTAAATGTAAAGAATTGATTAAAATTCTTAAACATTTACAAAGTTGGGGGTTTTGTGTTCCAATCTTTGAATCAATGGATGAGTGCTTAGTTGAATTAACGATCCTCACAACTATTGCACTTAATAGTGTGAGAATTTACTGTGACACAGTTTATCAGAATTGGAAGAACAGGAATGCAGTCAAGCATGGAAATTCTGCTACTTCGGTGCTACTTTCAGCAACTAATGTTCTTTTTCTGCAATTAATAATGTTAATCCTGTCATTGATAGCTGGGGTGCTAATC
>NW_021590863.1:0-213 GCF_001605985.2 Dendrobium catenatum
TTTAATTACGTTATAACTTTAATAATTTTATTTAAATGTTGATACGTCGTCAAAAAATTATCTTAATCAGGTGCGAATCTCGATGCAAAATCATCCAAACTCCGATTTTAGCAAACTTATAGTCAAACTGAGCGTCTCGGAAATACGAACACAACGACACCAAATTCGACTCAATCCAAGCCCAAATGCGTCCAAATCAAGCACCCGAAGCGT
>NW_021590864.1:0-207 GCF_001605985.2 Dendrobium catenatum
ATCAAAAGTAGAGGCGCCAAATCGTAGCCGTAGATTTGCGATTCCTTCGTCGATAAACATGTCGGTAGCGTCTGTCGATGTGCTCATTAAAATCTCATTAGGTTAACCCTTTCCCCATATCAGAGTTCATTCAATTCACAAGTCATAATTAAATTAAACATAAAAATAATTTTTTTGTTTACTCTACAATTTTGGCGTACTGGAACT
>NW_021590865.1:0-579 GCF_001605985.2 Dendrobium catenatum
CTCTCCCTTGCGATTTTTTGTGCGTGAATGTGCGTAAGCGTCCGAATGGGAGGGATTGTTGTTTTATTTCGTGAGTGAGGCGGTGGGAAAGTCGGTGGGCGAATCGTCGTGTCCGATCGAGTATGTCGGTGGGTTTTGGTCGGTGATTTTGTCGTTACAGTCAACAGTTTGGACCGTTTAGAGGTTTCCTTTTTTATTGTATGCATTAAATTGTTTGTTTTCCTAGGGTTAGAGCATATAGAATTTAGCTGAATTTTGAGATCTCTGAGGTTTTTCTCGGGCTCTAGCGGCGACTAAAGATTTGGGAGAGATAGATCCTCCTCTCGAATAGAGGGTCAATTGTATCTTGTTATTTCCTTTCGTTAGTTTGATTATTGCAATAAAAACTATCATTTTTTCTGGTTTTCATTTAAGTTTGGATGAATTTTTTCGTTGTTTTGTTCGAAATTAATAGGATTTACTTGAAATCTTTAAGTGTTTACTATAACATGCCTTATTGATGCATCTTGTAATCTTTATTGTGCATGCCTAAAGTACCTAATTTTTTTTTCACTATTTTATATTTAACATATAATACTC
>NW_021590866.1:0-356 GCF_001605985.2 Dendrobium catenatum
TAATTCAGAAAAAACGGAAGGAGAATCAAGTTCTGTAGCAGTAGATGTTGAGCATGGGGAGTGGACCATTGTCAGTAGAAGAAGAAGAAGATCCAATAATAGAGATGGTAGTTTGATTAAAGAAACTAGCAAGGTTTCTGCCCCGGTTTTGGCTCCTAAAGCTGTTTGGAGAGAAGTACCTAAGAAGGAAAATGATAATGATAAGCAGAATATGGAGGAAATCCCTTGTTCCAAGGAGAATGTTTAGTTGGAATCTAGTGTGCATAAGACTAAGCTGGATGAGGCATTACAGTCAATGGATCGGGACACTGATAGACAGAACAGAGAAATGTTAGTTGAAAATTATTTGCATGCTC
>NW_021590867.1:0-321 GCF_001605985.2 Dendrobium catenatum
ACTAGGTTCGCGAATGCTAGAGACAAAACGAGATCTCCACGTCGGCTAAGGTAGAAGAGGTCAAGGGGATTTGGCGTCGCCCCTCTGAGTTTTGCGAACAAGAAATCGTGATGGAGGGAGAGCCGAGAGCCCTTGGCTTCTGCGAATCAAAGCTGGAGAGCCAGACAGAGGGGGCGTCGGCGGAGTGTTTGTGTCCGCCTGGAATCACGCGAGAGAGAGGGAGATCGGGTGTGTGAGGCTTCGGTTCTCCTCGAATTTGCGAACTAGAGGAGACGGGGAGAGGGGCTGGGCGAGATCGGGGATCTCCCGGTCTGGACTTCT
>NW_021590868.1:0-510 GCF_001605985.2 Dendrobium catenatum
TGGAAACGGAGAAAAAAAGCCTTATCAAACGAGGCCTAAGTTTTTATTTGAGATAATATTCTTATTGTTATTTAAAGTAATTTTTTATCAAAAAAAAATTAAATTAAAAACTTTTGTATCAGAAATTATTTTTGAAATTAATAAGTCAATTTATTATGTTATTTAACTTAATATTATTTGTTAAGAAATTATATTTAAGGATTTGTTAATCACATAATAATTATCTAATATCTTTTAATTTTCTATGAACTATCACAACACAATGTCATAATGACTTGCAAACTCCATTATAAACTATCATTATAATAATTATTAACTCTATGAACTCATACAAAAATTTGAGAATATTTATCCCTTTTGCATGAGAATTATATTATTTCTTATTTGAATACAATTTTAAATTTTTTAGCAATTTATGTGTAATTGATAGTACTTTGATTTATTCTAAAAATATCTCATTCAAAATTAATTTCATTTGGCTATGGATGCAATGGGGCCCACTAACCTTAC
>NW_021590869.1:0-436 GCF_001605985.2 Dendrobium catenatum
TAACCGATGCGTTATCTGTGTAATGAAGCATGTGGATTTTATGGGGCTTTACTTTAGATTTTAGAAGGGATATGATATGGGTCATATATGTGATAAACAATAAATCCTTTCTTCCCTTGGGGTTTCTCTTCCCCTTTAATTTTTTCTTTGTTTTTTTTTTAATATATTTTTTAAATAATTATAATACATAAAAGAGCCTGCACATTAATTAATAAAAAAAAATTATAAGACCTTAAAGGATCAAGAGCTCTCTAAAAGCACAAAACTTAATGAGTATATGATTATATCTATTACAATAATCAAGAGAAAAAAAACACGGAAGTAGGATTAATCCAACCGTTAAAAGAGGAACCCAATCCAAAAATTCAAAGAAGCACCAAAATCCTCCATAAAGAGTAATGAAGTTGGAAGAGGGATGCACCAAACACCCCGTAAG
>NW_021590870.1:0-206 GCF_001605985.2 Dendrobium catenatum
CCAGAATTGATAACAGCAAACACAAGGGTATCATGATACTAAAAATCCAGCATCACCATGGAACAGCCACCCATCACAAAAATGTTAAGAGAGTTGTTATTTGCATGTTTTAAATTCTTGCAACTTATATTATTTTGATGATTACAAATATTATTATTTTATGTATAGATATCTCCTAACATTTTTTGGAAGATTTGTTTTTGCTC
>NW_021590871.1:0-259 GCF_001605985.2 Dendrobium catenatum
CGCCTTTTCATGCTAAATCCTGGATTTCCAACATCCTATTTTTTGCCGGAATGACGAAATCCATTGGCTTCAGGAGGAAGAGTCCGCTCGTTAAAACCGCTCTATAGCCAAACAGTCACACGAGAATCTATAGGATTTATCATGAATGTTACCAAACAGTTTTCAGGATTTAGGCCCCTTAGAATTTTCGATATCCGGATTTAGAAGATTTACAAAATACTGCTTAAATCAAATCCTGGGTGCTACCAAACATCCCCTA
>NW_021590872.1:0-203 GCF_001605985.2 Dendrobium catenatum
CTATTGTCAAAAAGACCCTCCAATACTTCCAACATCAAGATGATATTTCAGAAAAATCCAAGCAAATGCAAGGATACTTTCTATCACTTATAAGTTTCATACAGTCCCCTACAGGACTCATACTCCTTGGGCAAGGTCTTGATCTCGATCTCAAAATGGTAGTAACGGTCTAAAGGTAGACTATTCTTCACCTTTGATTCGGG
>NW_021590873.1:0-216 GCF_001605985.2 Dendrobium catenatum
ATCACATTTTCAAATTGAAAAAGGCATTACATGGATTTAAATAAGCACCTAGGGCTTGGTATGAGAGGTTAAGCACCTTCCTACTTGAAAGATCATTTAAAAAATGAAGTGTGGATACAACTCTCTTTTTGAAGAGATTTAAAAATGACATACTCATTTTACAAATTTATGTGGATGAAATCATCTTTGGATCTTCAAATAAAAATCTTTGTGATG
>NW_021590874.1:0-229 GCF_001605985.2 Dendrobium catenatum
TTGTCATGTGGCTTTTCCTTAAAATTAATTGACACACGTTGAATTGATACCGTGTCAGGTGATTTTATAACATCTTTAATAGTTTTTCCTCTTCAATAGTGATAAAAAATTATCATTTTTGGGTTCACCCATTATGATATCAATATGTATCTTCTTTTAAATTAAGATTTATGTCAAATTAAAATTAGAGGAAAAAGAAAGTTTTGTTCACCTCGTTGTTATACATTTC
>NW_021590875.1:0-345 GCF_001605985.2 Dendrobium catenatum
CACCTTACACACTGTGCTCCACCAGACCACCGCTTAACGTCGTCACTCAGCCTAACCACCACCTGACGCCCTGTGTTCCACCGGATCATCACCTAACACCGTCACTCCGCCGGATCATCATCTGACGCTCTATGCTCTGCCAGTCTTTCACTTGAAGCTCTCATCTTTGTCATGCCATCATTGAAGATTCTCACATTTGCCAGACCTTCATCTAAGGCCCGAAGTTTCTGCCTTATCATCATCTAAGGCTTGAAGTCCTGCCAGACCATTACTAGACACTCGAACTTCAATTGTACAATTATTACTTATAATCTGATCGTCCTTAGAGACGAATCAGCCCATTTT
>NW_021590876.1:0-219 GCF_001605985.2 Dendrobium catenatum
CGCCAGCCGACTACGGTTCTCCTTACTTACGCGTCCGCCGACTACAGTCCTTCCAACCTCTGTCTCCAGCTAACTACGGTCATCCTAACTTACGTCGCTCGCCGACTAGAGTCCTTCCAATAAAGCGAATACGTCAACAATGACTCTTTGTATTCCCAACATGTGATGTACTTCATATAATATACATCAATGATCAAACCCAAGGCCTTCCTCAAAGGA
>NW_021590877.1:0-215 GCF_001605985.2 Dendrobium catenatum
GCTTTTGAATGGATTTTAGTTTTGTGGATTTGCTTTGGTTGGAATAATTTATTAGGGGCTTTAAATTTGTTTTAAAAGATTTTGTATGACGTTTTTTTTGTGAAGGCTTTACAACGAGAGGTTTTATACAACTTTCTTGTTGGAAAGCCTTGTGTTTTCTACCCCACTCCAAATGAAAGGAGGCATTTGATTATGGGTTGTTGGGTAGGATTTTA
>NW_021590878.1:0-337 GCF_001605985.2 Dendrobium catenatum
GAACAACCTCGCGATCCCGGACACTTCCAAGACCATTATCATCCTAATCCTAGACCCCATCAAGAGCCCGTAGAACACGACAATCCTTGGAGAAACAACGACGCTCAGCTTTTGAAAAACATTAGGATCGACGCCCCGACTTATGATGGAACCCTTGACCCTCAAGTTTTCCTCGATTGGCTCAAGTCGATGGATAGTTACTTTAAGTGGTACAACATCTCAGAAGCTAAGAAAGTCAGGTTCGCTGAAATGAAGCTCACGGGTCGAGCCAACCTTTACTGGACCAATCTGAAGAACATCCGTGAATCTCGAGGAGAACACCCGATAAGTGATTGGA
>NW_021590879.1:0-569 GCF_001605985.2 Dendrobium catenatum
TTTAACCGTAAAATCTTCAAAAGTAAAACTAATTGTAAAGCAATTTTTTTGGGAATTGTATTACTTTTCATGTACCTAAAGGGGGTAGCTTTTAGTTATAGTTTAAAAAAAAAAGTGTATTTAACTTTATTATTAGTAATCAATATATAAAGTAAGAAAGTTAAACTAAAATTTTTTGTTCTACTTTGCTATTTTTGCCACACCTGCTTAATAAGTATTATTATTATTTAGTTGATTAAAAGTTTTAATCTAAAATTAGCAAAATATATTGTCAATTGTCAAATTTTAAAGGCAATAATAATAATAATAATAATAAGAAGAAGAACAACAACAACAACAACATTTAATAAATGAAAATAAAATCAAACAAAACTTAAGAAATTTACAAACATTATAAAATCTCAAATTAGAGCAAAATTTTCTCTTCTTGAATTCTGTTGATTGTCTCGATCAACACCAACATATAATAATAATAGCATTTAACAAATGTGTAATACTATTACAACAATAACAACAATTTATCCTCTACTAATGGAGGAGGGATCTCCTAAGACTAACAAGAAAAAGAA
>NW_021590880.1:0-1333 GCF_001605985.2 Dendrobium catenatum
GTAGACCAACATGAATTGTTTAATATAGGGGTGTAAAGTAGTCAAGCCTAGCTCAAGTCGCCTATGGCTTGAGCTTAAACATGATTAATTAATTGAGCTCGAGCTTAGTTCTATGAGTTTGATTTGGCTTACAAGCTCATTTGTTCATAATGAAAGAGAAAAAATTTATTATGATTCAAATAGTTATTATAATAAAATTATTAATAGTTAAAAATTAGAAGATAAATGATATTAAAAAGTGAGATATAATTTTTAAATATTTTTTAACTTTTTAAATTTAAACTCCTAATTCTAATATTTTTAAGTGTATTTTATATTAATATTTTTTAAACGAGCCAACTTGGTAGTTAACTAGTCGAGTCAAAATTGGCTCAAGCTTGACTCATTATCTTATTGAGCTCAACTCATGAACCATTTATTAAGCCGAGCTAAATCTAAGTTATGAGTCGGCTTGACTCACTACTGTCTCTAGTTTAACACGAATATGACCCATCTAATCCAAAAATTTCTCCTTTAATCTAAATCTAGCCTTTTTAACTTGAACCTAAGTAGTATTGGAATAAATTTTAAATTAGTGGATCCACTCGAACCAAACATAAAATTTATTTTGTCAAGATTTCAAATCCAAATCTAATCCAAAATTTAGCTTTTGTTTGGGACAACTTTCTTACTGTTTTTTTAAGCAGTTTTTAAAAATAAAAATCTTTGTACTAAAAAATTATTTCAGAAAGCAGTAAAAAAATTGACCCAAACGAAGGCTTTGACCGATCAACCCAAAATAAAAAAAAAAAAATTAAGTTAAGTGCATGTCGAATCATTTATTAACACCCCTATTCATTGATTTCATCATAGTTATCATTGACTCACCACAAAATAAACAAAACAAAGGTCATCAATCACATGTTATTTTCTCTTATCATTATTTGTAACATCATAAAAATGTGGGCATTAGAAGCCAAACAAAAAACGTTAACTTCTTTTATAAAGAAACTCTATGAGAAATATCATAAACATCCCATTATCATCATCATCATCATCATCAAAGCGTGGTGGTTGAACTTTATTTGGCATATGTGAACTCATCCAAATCCTGTGTTACGTTGTTC
Organism: Dendrobium catenatum; assembly: GCF_001605985.2. Lineage (NCBI taxonomy): Eukaryota > Viridiplantae > Streptophyta > Magnoliopsida > Asparagales > Orchidaceae > Dendrobium > Dendrobium catenatum. The sequence goes on from NW_021590880.1 coordinate 1,107, forward strand.
AATTCAATGCGTAATCTATAAAGTTTCATCCATACGATGGCCATGGATGGTATTTAAGGTTAAGAGAAGCCCAAATTATATAACCCAAACTTGTGTAGTAGGAATGATTGTTAAAAATATTTTGAAGCATGTAGTTTATTTTGATTTGTGGGTTAAGTGTCATACTATTCTTTACTTGGTGCCATTTTATTAAGTTTCTTTTGGACTTAGTCATGCCCTGTTTTTTA
>NW_021590881.1:0-221 GCF_001605985.2 Dendrobium catenatum
CAAGCTCGGTACTGCTCAGTACATGCTCGGTATCGCTCAGTACATGCTTAGTACCGCTCAGTACATGCTCGGTACCGCTAGGTACATGCTCGGTACCACTCGATACATGCTCGGTACCGCTCGATACATGCTCGGTACCGCTCGAAATCTTTTCATACAAATAACTTACGAACTTTAAAAGCAAACAGAATTTCAAAATTACTCTTACCCTGGCAGGTCGA
>NW_021590882.1:0-256 GCF_001605985.2 Dendrobium catenatum
CCCCAAGCAAGTTTTCGATGAATAATACTTTCGAACGATTATCAGGGAATTGTTTTTCACTGAGGAGATTTAATGTGATAGATTCCCTTTGCTAAATGCACTTATTGTGCAATAAACTCAAATAGCAAGATGAGAATGCATTGTCCTCAATGTAAAATAACGGCATGTCTCATGTGTGCCTTATTTTACTTCTCCATCACAATTCCCAAAGAATTAATGCTGCAACCATATCAATCCAGGGAGAAGTTGATTCATG
>NW_021590883.1:0-225 GCF_001605985.2 Dendrobium catenatum
AGATTTCTTCCATAAGAATTCTCTACAAATTTTATCATTCTCCTTTAGGATTCTTACCGACACTAAAGAATGCGAACTGAAGAAATTGGGAATGGCTAAAATAACAATTTTTATAAGAACTATCTTGCCTGCAAGTGATAAAGATTTTGTTCCCCAAACATTGAGGAATTTGAGAGCTTTTTCAATGTTGAAATAGAAGTCGCTAACCACCATTCTTCTCAATGT
>NW_021590884.1:0-242 GCF_001605985.2 Dendrobium catenatum
AGTATGTCAAAACAAATGAAAAGAGGTATAAAATGAGCCCAAAAGAAATAAGATTGCCTTCTCTTTCAAAAATCTTTAAATTTTAAAAGATTTTGTATATCATTTGATATTTTCAAAGACTTGATTTTGAAACTAATTATTGTGACTAATTACTTTTCTACACTATTCTGTAAGAAATTTTTCTAGAACAATGTTTTGAACATACCACTTTTCTTATTCAATTACTTTTTCTAAATTAGTTC
>NW_021590885.1:0-1244 GCF_001605985.2 Dendrobium catenatum
TTTGAGCGAGTTTTAAATATACAATAAATTCATCATCAGTCGCCCATCGCTGTTGGCCATCACATTGATCGCCGCCAATAGGCGCAAATGCTGCCAACACTGACCACCGTCGTCAATGCTGTCAACACTGCATTTGCCAGTTGACACCATTATCCACCATCACAAATCATCATAGCTATTGTTGAATGCAACCTTTTTGAATTTTACATTGAAATCATTTTATTTCAAAAATCAAATAAATAAAAAAATAACCCAATATGTTCATTTTATACTCATATAAATAACTTTGAAGTGTACTTTTTATACTATATTTCATTTACACTATTTTTTTTATGTTGCATCTTTTTTTAGCCAACTAAAGAACGGTTTAATAATAATATGGTTTGTAATTCATTAAAATTAAATATTTAATCATTATATAACTAATTTTAATTTATTTCGATATTTCTTGATGCATGTTATTGAAAATTTCAAAACATTTTTAATAATTTTTTTTATTGATCCACATCAATTTATTCACATCACATAATCATATACTCGCTTAAAATAAAATAAAAAAAATTGTTGATTCAAAATGAAAGACATTAATTGATAAATATTCAAACTTATTTGTTTGTTGATAAATTTCATGTTAAAGCTTCTTCCAAACAATTAAGCAAATGGAAATTTACATATATACTACTTTATACCATTCTATTTATATATCTAACACTTCAAATTTTAATATTACATACATATCACTCTATACTATTTTAATATCAAATATATCACTCATATTTCCTTCTAACCACTCATATATTTCATTTTTACCACTCATATTTGATATGAAAATGACCTACGGGTGGTATATACGTAATATTAAAGTTTTAGATGTTAAATATGTAAATAAAATATTATAGGGTTGTATGCATGTAAATCTCTCTTAAGCAAATTTGTGTTTGGTAGGGTTCTCATCTCGCCTGGAACCCTCAGACTCATTCTTCTCTCTCCTTCCCCCTCTTCCTCGATTCTCTGCTCTTCCGACCTCCTGCAGCTGGACAGGCTTTTTGTAATGAAGCAGAAGCTCGCTCTGGCGCTCGAAGCTTTTCTTAGGCCGAGGGGAAAGAGTGCTGTTCGCCATCCCGCAAAAGTAGTGTTGCGCTCTGACCGGTAAGATCCCGCCGCCCCTCCTCTTGTCAACCTAACTTCGTTATGTACATATCAGATACTTTGCATATTATCATTTTTATCTTCTATTTTCTGCT
>NW_021590886.1:0-249 GCF_001605985.2 Dendrobium catenatum
TGAAGTTCAATGTCGACGCTGCGGTGCGGCCGTCCTGATTGGCCGGAATTGGGGTGGTGGTCCGGAATTTTGTGGGTGCCTTCATTGTTGCGGCTGGGAAGCAGATCGAGCAATGGGACGCTTTTCAGGCTGAGGTTCATGCGGCTACGGCGATCTGGGAGGTTCTTCGGGATTGGATGTTTGATCTTGAAGGTATTGTCATTGAGGGGGACTGCTCTAATGCTATTCGATGGCTCCAACACCTGCACG
>NW_021590887.1:0-394 GCF_001605985.2 Dendrobium catenatum
TCATATATGTTTAGATCGTATGCTTGTTAATGAATACTGGCTGACCTCTTTTCTGGAATCCTTCTACCTCATTAGAAACCCTGATCGATCGGATCATTGTTCAATAGTCCTCAAATCTAGAGAGATTCCTATCCCGAGGCATCATTTTCTCTTTAAAAATTATTGGCTCAAATATGATCAGTTCTGGTATCTGCTATTAGGTATTTTTGGTTCCAAAGCCCATGGTAATCTATTAGAGGTAAGAACTAGGCAAATTCGAATATTATGGCTAAACACTTAAAACTCCTTCAAGACAAGCAGTTGTCTTGTCTTCACAATCTTAGTACAGATGCAGATATTCTTCAGCCTTCTTTTGAGCTGAAAAGGGTTAATCAGAAATTGGAGGTGGCTAACA
>NW_021590888.1:0-815 GCF_001605985.2 Dendrobium catenatum
AAAAATTTTCTAGTTTTAAAAATTTATCTACAAATTCCTATTTGGAAGAACGCCTCAAATAAAATACAGAGTTTTATTAATAAAGTTTACATACCCAAAAGTTTTACTATACTGTTCTGACTTCTATGTACACCCAAAACTTATGTACACAAAATGCAGTCATTCTCCTGTCTAGAGCCCGGCTAGCTCATTCCCTTTTCTTACAGTATAACCATTGTTGAACTGCATATATTGATGAAATTCATTGTGTATTCTTTTAACTTTTGACATTCATCTTGCCTTGTTTATTTTTCTATATTTCAAACAAGTCATATGATGAGTATAGGTTTGTGCGAACTTACAACTCTCTCATGCAAGATTGGATCCGAATATTCAATTTTTTAAAACATAGATAATCGGGTAGCTTCTGTACGGTCTTTAAGACTTATCTCATTAGGTCTTTCGTCTTTATTTGTGCGAACTTTCCTCTATAATATGGCTTTTCTCATTAGTTTTTTCATTAATCTTTTCATTAAGCTTCATATTTTCATAACATATATCTGTAGAATTATTTTACAGGATATAAACATTTTGCATATCAATTAACTCAATTGAATAAGTAATGGACTTGAGTGAATCAGTAATTTAAAAACATGATTAAAATGGGAATAATGTTATTATAATTATATAAAAATGCCGCCACAATCTTATAAAGAAATGTTACTATTTCCTATACTACATATTTGGTATCTCACCTTGTTCTCTAGGATAGGAGGATAAATTTGTTCTCCTAAAATACCCTGGCCTCTTTTTCTTCTATAAATAATATCTTCCAA
>NW_021590889.1:0-499 GCF_001605985.2 Dendrobium catenatum
TTTTGAATATTCAAATTTGTGCTTTTTAAGACCTCATTTTCAATCCTCAAAATTTTCTTCATCTCTTTAGACTTCTTAAAATCATATTCAAGTGATGTGTGTGAAACTTTTAATGCATCATGCTTTTTAACTAATTCACAATGATTTTTACTTAACTCATCAAATTCATCAAGTAAAGTCATATGATTTGAATCAATCATTTGATAGTCTTTAGTCAACTTTTCATGCTCTTTTTGTAGGTTCAAAAATTCTAATATCAAGCTAGCATGTGTTTTCTTTAATTTTTTATATGATGCATGAATATTTTTTGAAACTTTAAGAAGTTGATCGTAGGAAAGTTCACATACCTCTTCTTGATCAGGATTGTCGTCTGCCATCAAGCACAATTTTGATGTCTCATCTTCTGGTTCCGTCTCCGATGAGTCCGATGCCGAATCTGCCCAAAATAGTTTTTGTACTCTTATCTTGTCCTTCCTTAGCTTAGGTTTCTCCTCACCCT
>NW_021590890.1:0-295 GCF_001605985.2 Dendrobium catenatum
CAAATACCATTATTTTAAAAACTCTTGTATTTGGAATACTTTACACCTATTTTACTTCCTACCAAACAACCTTTAAGTTATTCTTCATTATTTTTTTCTAACTTTTCAATATTTATCATTTTATTGTAATAATTACTTAAGGGGCTGTTTGGTTGCCTGAATTATGAGGGTAAAGTAAAACAAATACATGTATTTATTAAATTAGGCTGTTTGGTTAACTTTGAGCGGAACAAAAGTAACCCATCGGATGCATTAGTCGTGTAATAGGGAGGCTGTTTTGTGTGAATTAGAAACC
>NW_021590891.1:0-388 GCF_001605985.2 Dendrobium catenatum
TGAATATGAGAAAATCTCTTGTCTGTGTTTCAAATGCAGTAAGATAGGTCATAAAAATGATAAGTGCCCGGTGATTCTTAAAGAAGTTCAACTTGGAATCAAGGGATATTGAGAATAAAGGTTTGAAATCTAAAGGATCTTCTGTTGCTTTCGGTCCTTGGATTCATGTTAATCTCAAGAGAAGTAAAAGAAGAAAGAATTTTCAAAATCAAAATTCTACAATAAATCCTTTGGCTGGGAGAATTGATGCTTCTATTGTTCATAAGGAATCAAAAAACAAGTATAAAGTGATAGCGCTTGATTCTAAAGCTGGAACAAAAAATCAAACTGATCAAGTCTTTTCTAATTCTGAAGAAAATATTTTGTATTCTAAAGCAATTCCAGTAGA
>NW_021590892.1:0-370 GCF_001605985.2 Dendrobium catenatum
AGCCTGTCGATTCGGTCGCCAATGCACGTCTAGGCACTTTTATTGGCCCGAACAATCCAAATTGGATGTTTTTTGGGATCCACATAGCCGTTTTTACATTCCATATTCAATTTTCACACTTTTGGAGCTCAACGATGCTTCTATAACGAATTTCGAATAATTTCAAATGTCTTGGAGCGCAATTTTTGAATAATTTTTATTTCAATCAACACACCAACTCTAGGACACCTCAATTTATAATTAAAGATATTTAACTTGTTCATGGCCCCAAGAGGGAATTTTTATTAGGTCCGGTGTCCTGATGTATCTCTACATTCAGACGCCAGTAAAATGGTGTCACGTGCTCTTACTCTTTACCACGCGGCCCGAC
>NW_021590893.1:0-305 GCF_001605985.2 Dendrobium catenatum
TTTTTTTTTAGTTTTGAAATAGTACACATTTGTGTATTTTCTATAAAAACTTCTAAAATAAAATATTTAGGCTTTAAAAAAATATGTATAAATTAGAACATATCTCCATCTATATCAAAATATGTCATTAAATAAAATAATTGTGTCAAAATATTTAATTGATGATAATTTTAATGTATATTTTTAAAAAATAAAAAGGGTAAATTCAAGTATATTGATTGTGGAATAAATTATGTTTACTCCTAAAATTAAATATATTGTCCTATTAAATATGTATAAACAAGACCCAATTTATATTTCTAATA
>NW_021590894.1:0-4730 GCF_001605985.2 Dendrobium catenatum
TGAACCCAATCGGACCCAAGCCGGCCCAAATCGGTTCAGGTCGAGTCCAATTCGGACTCAATTCCAGCCCTAATTTGTCAATTTGGGCTTAATTTGATTCTCAAATCAAAAATTGAGATCAATGGCTCAGATTGCATCACAAATTCTGCCCTAAATCCCTCGTTTCACACGTGTGGGCTCCAATTGGCCCATTTGGGCGGTTGCTCGTGCTCTCCAAGAACACGCGGAAGGGAGAGGGAGAGGCAATTCGGCTCCTTCGTTTGTTCCGTCCCGACACAAAGAGAGGGAGAGATCGGGAGAGGGGGGAGCGTTCGGCTCCCCCGTGGCTTCTTCGTCTGGTCCGTCCCGAAGAGAGCGAGAAGGAGAGGGAGAGCCAGTCGGCTCTCCCGTTTTGTTCGCTCGCCCCGACCAGGCGGAAGGGAGAGCGGAAAAGGGCAAGAGCCTTCGGCTCCCCTTGCTTGCGTGCAGCCCGTCCAAGTGAGGAAAAGAGGCTGACGGTGGCCTCTTGCATGCGGCTCTTCTAAAAAAGGGATGATGGAGTTGGAGATTTGTGGGCTTTTTCTTCATTCTCAACAAGCAAATCAAAGGTTAAGCCCTCCATTCACTTCTTTTCTCAAAAATCAGCAAAGTTTGTGATTTCTCCCCCTTTCTCTTTCAACTCCGGTGAGTCCGTGGCAATTTGGAGGCTGTTGGAAGTTTCCAAACAGCGAAGTAAGCCTTCAAAATCTCCCAAACAGTGGTTTAGAGGCTTGACAGTGCCTTGGACAGCAAAGGGGTCTTCCACAGCGGCTTAGACAGCGACAGCGACATCCGGAAAGGTTTGGACAGCAGCCTTCTTCCTTGGGAAAGACTTGGACAGCAGCCACGCAGCATCCGGAGGCTTCCAAACAGTGAAAACTGCTGTTTGGAGCGTTTGGGCAGCAAGCAACCACCTCCGGCGACCTCCAAACAGCGAGGACAGCAGTTGGAATATTCTGGACAGCAGTTTGGTGCGTCTTCTACAGCATATTTGTCATCCGGAGCAGCTTGAACCGCTGTTTGGGACGTTTGGACAGCAAGCATCCACTCCCGGGAGCATTCAAACATCAAAACCTGCTGTTTGGAGGTTTGGACAGTAAGTAATCACTTCCGAGAGCCTTCCAAACATTGCAAATTGCTGTCCGGAGCAGTTTGGACAGCAAACCTACCTTCCGGAGCGGCTTGGACAGCGACGGCGACCTCCGGAAAGTCTTGGACAGCGGTCTTACTCCTTGGGAAGGCCTTGGACAGCAGTTTGGAGCTTTCAAAGGCCTTGGACAGCAGTTTGGAGCTTGGAGCGGAGCTTGGACAAAGCTTAGAACTTGGATAGGAGCGCTTGGACAACCCGGGGAAGGTATACCACTAAAACTTAGGCGAAACCTTAAGTGCTCCCAAGGGCCAATTGCAATGTGTGTGACTATCCGCAAGCCCAGGTCCTTTAAAATTTAATTATGCTTCCGAAATCCTATTGATCCGCTGCCTCCTTGTGTAACTGGTGGGGAAATCGACGTCGTCAACTCCTACCAATCGCGCCTCTGGCCCTTTCGAGTGCACGCCTGATGGGGGAAAGTGCACCCGGCCCCCAAGTGCAAGGAAATGGCGATGTTGCAGCGATAGCTAATCGGGCTGTTTAGAAGCATGTTGTACCTACAGCTTCGTATAGAGTGAGGGACGTGATCTTGCCCTGTGAATGGTAATGGATATTTTGTTCGGTGAAGCTGACCATTAATTGGGTAATAGTCTCTGAGCTAGCCGCTGTCCTTGTCGAAGAAGTATAGGCAAAGAGATCACATTTTCGGAGTTTCGCAAAACAAGTGGATATAATAGGTGAAAGCTAGATAAAGAGACAAATAGCGCGTATAATATTGAATGCTTAATTTCCTGTTTGATTGCTCACCCTTACAACTTTTTGCCCGATTGCAATGAAACTTGGCCCAATCGTTCTTTTCCTCAAAAAAGAAAGATTTGATGGCTTAGCTCTCGGCAACGAAAATAGAAAGAGCATCTTATACTAAATCCTATAATACTATCCTATAATACTCATGAAACTACTGAGGCGGTCTTTGGATACTTTGGCATATATACGCATTTTCTATGTTACAGACACTTACGATATTAGGATATACGAATACGAACCATTTATATCAGGATAGTTTTATGTATAACAAAATAAATATAACAGTGAGAAAGATCCCCCTTTTGATCTCTAAGTGGAAGAATCTAAACAACTTATCTATTCTATTCTTATCTGTTGGATCCATAGGCTGAATTATGGATCCTTTGTGCCACTAAATAGAGTGTCTAGATGTTTATCGAGACAGTTTTATAATATTCGGTTTCAGTTTTTCAGGACCATATTCATAAGGGGTATCAAGCCAAGGGTAAGGATCCCTTCTACCCTATTCCTTGTGTACTTATATATGTCCTTTTCAATCTGTGTCCCTGGCTTGCTTAATGTCAATAGGAACACATAACATTTTGTACATTATTTTGACTAATATGACAGCGAGATTCTAAATTGTAGAGGAGGTGTAATTCTAATTTTTGCAGTTGATTTTTATGATGGGAAGAGAACAACTATGTAATCGTTCTTTGATGAGAATTGAAAGTTTTACATGATGAGAGACCTGTCTCAATTTAAACTTATATCTTATTTTGCCCTAATTGTAGGGAATAAATTCTCCTTATTTCATAATATTGAAATGAAGCCCAAATTGCATTGATAACTTTGTCTCAACAGATTCCTCAAAGCTGAGATATTTCAAGACTCTCTAGCAATCTGTTTAATTTTGTACTTCTTAAAAGGTTCATTTATCCTTTATAATCAACTCTTTGAAGGCAAAGTAGGAATTGATTGGATTTGAACTATCTCAAATCATTCTTTAACTTGCTTCATTTGTGTGATTCTGATTGTAGGATATAGAAAAAGAAAGATAATAAAAGAAGCAAAAATGAGTTAACAATGATTTTTTATTTATCAATAATTCGAAGAAAATTGGACACCAGTGTGATTCAATCAATTCATCTGGCTTAGTATTAGGTTTTTCGCGTAAAAATAACGGGGTGGCGGCGAAGATTATGCGAAAAAATGTTGGCGTTCTCAATTCCTCTAGTATGTTTTGGTAATCAAATTTCTCTTAAAACTTATGAGAGAGTTAGTGAAGATAGATCATACTTAGGTGCCGACATGATGCAATTCTGGTGGGTTACTCTTAAGTAAGAATCCCATATGACCCGCATTAGTCTTGATGCTCTATATTAATCCTTAAATCTCTGTACAGAAATAATCCAGTCGGAAAGGTGAAGATAGAAGAACATAATTTCCTTTAACATCGTATGCAGATGAGACCAAAGACTTACTAAGTGTTGAGCTCTTTCCTTTTCAATAGTAATATGAATTACATTCGTAAATTTCCTTTATTAATAGCAAAGGGTAATTTTTGTGAGTTTGATCTTTTCTTGGAATAACAATTACCTTTGTTTTATGTTACGCACAAGGAACTACATAGATAGGATAAGAGTGTGACCTTCTTTAACTGTTAATTTTCGATATGAACAATCCAGCATACTTCCTGAATTTAACAATTTGTCGTAGATCTGTCTTCTCGAGAATGAAACATAGCTCAAGAATTACTTAACAAGTGTCCTTAGTTATTTGAGTAGTGGAATCATTTCCATTATAGTAGTTAATATAGAATTACGTGCATCATTTACTTCTTTATTTCCATGCTTTCCCTAATAGTTAGTGCCAATTCTCACTCGCGCCACAAATAAATATTCCCAATAGTGTAATGTTTGACGGGAATGGAGAAATTTATATGTTATCCTTCGTTTTTCATGTGCAATATTAGTCTATGCTTAGTAGGAGCATATGTGCACAATGTTCTCAAAGCTCCAAAAGGTGTTTTTATCGCGACTAGTTTTGCAGTTTCTCAGTTCATATTTGTAGATATCGGAAAGTATAAGTATTTATGGTGAAGAATTTTTGGAAGCCTGGACTATATCCATCTTCTTTCAAATCTCATTGCTTATGTTTGGACCAAAATGAAAACTAAACAAACAGATCCCCTAGTAGCATCGTCTTATGTGCAATATAAGAGAAAGATATCTTAATGATTTAGATAGAAATACAAATAATTGCAAGCGATGTTTATGTGCGTTCTGGAAAACGTTGAGACATTCTTAATGTGGCTGATGCGAATGTTTCAAATTATATAAAATCTACTTTAGTTCAAAAATGAATATTGTTGAACACTGCGATGGAAATCTACTTAATTTGAAATTAAAGGGATCGTATGTTGACCCAATTCTCCTCAAGCCATAAGACCTTTGTAATATATTGAGTATGTACTTTGATTCGAATCCTGGATCAACTTGCGGAACGGAATTCCCCTCTTTTGTGCCAATTCATTAAATAGTAATTTGTGGCCGATGGTCTCTAGAAGCCCTTCCAAATAGGATATCATTCAGATCGTGAGCGACAAACCCATTGTCATACATTGAGATATAAATGATCGTGTGCTTGTGGCATCTCTTATGGTAACAAATTCCAATAGAAAAAATCCTTGGGGCTGTTTATTATACATCTTGGTGTAGAGTGCTCAGCTATACAAACGGGATAACCGAAATATAGAAGGTTTATACTCTCATATTCAAATCAGTTGATCTATCCCCTAGCTAAATTGGAGTTTAATGGATTTTTCGTTGTGATG
>NW_021590895.1:0-569 GCF_001605985.2 Dendrobium catenatum
TGATTGATTTCCTCAATAGTTGTGCACAGTGGGAAAATACTCTGAAAGGTTGCACTAACATGAAAATTGATGCAATTAACTATCAGATTCCAGTTGGTGCAAGGCATATTGACCTAGTTGACCCTTCTTCACCAACCAAAAGCAGTCCTAATGTTTCAGGACATTTGTTATATGGATGCCAATTTATGTAAAATCAATCAGAAGCCATTGGGATTCTCTGTTATACAAAAAATGCATGCACCTGATTGACAGCAGCAGCATAAATCTTTTCTTCAAACCGTACTGCAATTTTCTTGAGTTCAGTCATCCCCTCAGGAGCAGCCACAGGAAGATGCCTCCATAGAGTGTCCATTCTAGCAACAGAAAAGAAAAAAGAAAAGAATGAAATAGATAAGCCATACTGTAAACAATTGAGAATCTAGTAATAGATGTTGCAGTCATTTAAAAGGCTGGCAAGTATATCTGTATTGTGTTACATTTCAAGACTGCTTCTTTCTGAGAGCAACAAAATTCTTTCTTGAGAATTAAAACATAAAGTATCATTCTCACAGGCACCTGAGAGCTTTTTT
>NW_021590896.1:0-359 GCF_001605985.2 Dendrobium catenatum
ATATTTAATACCCAAAAATTTAATATTACATACATATCATTTTATATTATTTTAATATCAAATATGCCACTCATATTTTCTTCCTACAACTTATATATTTTATTTATACCATTCATATTTTATATGAAAATGAATTATGGATGGTATGTATGCAATATTAAAATTTCAGGTGTTAAATATGTAAGTAAAGTAGTATAAAGTGGTATGTATGTAAATCTCCCTTTTTTGTAATTCTTTATTTTATGTTTTGGGTCATTTTTGAGCTTGATGATTTTTTGATTTTGATCTTTATGTCATGTAATCTTTGATTACAATTGGAACATAATGATTAACTTGAAGTTCTCCATCAGTTTACCTTC
>NW_021590897.1:0-215 GCF_001605985.2 Dendrobium catenatum
TAGTACTAAACCTTTACACATGAATGCAATATTTCCAATTTACTCATTTATTCCAAATCGACACATGCCATATGATTGTTTTATACTTCAATTATGCATATAATTCATCTAGTAATTTCTAAAAACCATAACCATCTTATTTGAGTTCAAATATAAAAGTTGTATGCTGGAACAAACATCAATATTTGGCTAATACCATTGACGATTCTAGCAAA
>NW_021590898.1:0-521 GCF_001605985.2 Dendrobium catenatum
GGTTCAAGAATCATTGGTTGTTCATGCGGATTAGAGTCGTGAAAGCAGGATCAAGAACCTCGTAGTAGATCACGCAGAAGTGCACAAAAAGCAAGCATCGGACTCGGGATTGGATGGGTGGATCATGTGAAGTCGCAAGCTGATCACACATAAGTACCCAGAGAGGACAGGTGAGTTAGAGGATGCTCAGTGCTGGAGCGCAACTGTGTTGCGCTGGAGCAGGTGCTGCACAGGCACGAGCATGCGGATCACGGGAGGAACAACGAAGGACATAGTCGCGAATGGTTCATAATGCACAGGAGCGTGAGCTAGAGCTGTGGATCATAATGCACGGTGGATGTCGTTTGCGTGCATGATTGGGCTCGATTCAGAAGATTTGTTAATGGAGTTAGTACAAGTAGCCGGTCGAATTGTGGCAAGTGTGAGCTCTTGTAAATGGGTTGTTCTTTGTTTGTAAAATCGAACCAAGGTGGAGATTATTTTATAGTGGTTCAGTTTTAGATTAGGATGATCTGCACATA
>NW_021590899.1:0-202 GCF_001605985.2 Dendrobium catenatum
TTTCCTCCTCGACCCTCACAGCCGCGACAAGAACCTCGTCAAGAGAAGGAGTACACACCACTTAATACATCCCAAACAAATGTATTAATGGCCATCCGGGATCAGGAAAATGTGAAATGGCCACACCCTTTGAAGCCCAACGTCGGAAATCAGGAGCAATATTGCCACTTCCACCGTAGCCGTGGGCACACTACTGAAGCAT
>NW_021590900.1:0-1356 GCF_001605985.2 Dendrobium catenatum
TTTATGTAAATTAGTTAATTTATTTATTATTTATTTAAAAAAGTTTGAAGAGAGAATAAGGAGTATTTGTATATGATATTTATTGATTTAGAGAAATCATATTATAAAGTTTCAAGAGAAGTGCAATGAAGAGTTCTAGAAAAGAAAGAGGTTAATAATGTTTATATTTAAGTCATTAAAGATATGCTTATATTATGGATGGCTTTACTCTTAACGGGAATTATGGAGGTCAATTTTAGAGTCTAAAAGCTTTCGGTTGATTAGTTTTAAAATTGAATATATGAAGTGTAATTTTAGTTATTGTGAGTTGATTGTTACTTTGAGTGATCAAGTCATTAATAAGAGTACACATTTTAGATATCATAGGTCTATTGTTTAGAGTAGTGGTGAAATCAATGGGCATATTATTAATAGAATTCAAGTTAGATGGTTGAAGCGGAGGAATGCATTGGGCTTGTTGTGTGATAGAAAAATGGCCCTCAAACTTAAGAAAAAAATTTATAAGATGGTGGTTAGACCTACAACGCTTTATGATGTAGAATGTTCCATTAAAAGAGAAGCATAATATTAAGATAAGTGTTGCAGTGTTGAGGATGCTCAGGAGGATGAGTGACTTTACTCTTAAAGACATGATACGAAATGAACATATACGTGAAAAGAGTGGAGTAGCTCCAGTGGAATATAAGATTAGATAGAGTCACATTAGACGGTTTGGTCACATAAAGCTTGATTAGGAAAATAGTTATATTAGATTTAACTAATGTTAAGAAAGATAGAGGTAGAACTTAAAAAAATTGGTTAGAAAATATTAAAAATGATATTTTTTATTAAATTTAAATGAGAATTTAACTTTTAACATGGCACAATATAGAAAAAAAGGATTAATGTAGTAGACCCCACATAATGTGATAAAGACTTGATCATGATGATGTTATTATTGTTGTTCAAACTTTGGAAGTACGAAATGAGTAAGGTCATGCCATAGAGATTAAGGGGTGAATTGTGGTCTGTATTTCAATTTCTACCATGTCATTGATTATGCTTTGGTTTTAAAAGTTTTTTAAGGTACTGAATTATGATGTAGTTTCAATGTCTACGCTGTGTTTTTTGTCAAAATTCTTGAGTTCATGTGGGTATCTTTTCAAAATTTTGATTTTCTTTTGAACAATCGTTTCAACATGGAAGGCCATAATAGTATAGTCTAGAAGTGAAATAATTAGAATTGAGATTAAGGTTTCGTTTGATACGACTTTATTACCGCTTCTTAAAATAACTTTTTAGTATAACAAATAAAATTTTTATATTAAAAAGTTGTTTTAAGAAGCAGTAAGAAAGCTGTTCAAAAGGAATAATTCT
>NW_021590901.1:0-452 GCF_001605985.2 Dendrobium catenatum
CAAAACGCCGCTCATGCGAAATTGAGCATATTTAAATATTATAAAAACACCGCTCATGCATTGAAATACGCACTGATGCATTCATAGCATGTATATACATTTTACAAATGTTCTAAAAGGTATGTAAAGCATACACACACATTGCAGTATGTAGGGCATACTATGCAAGCATATCATTCAATATGCAACATATGCCACGCTGCGACGGTGCGTTATGTTGACACACGATCATATTGTGCATATACACATTACAACATGCAAAAATGCTTTGCACAAACAAGTTGTCAAATATGCCAAAGTGCATGACACGCTACGTTTGTCGTGAAGAGAAAGCCGCATGAAAGCCCCGCGATTGGTTTCCGCTTCTGACTAGCTTATGTGCTCACGTCTGGCGCGATTCTGCGGCTATCTCGGGTGCAGCACCGCCTGATTTCGATTGCCGTCCTTGAATC
>NW_021590902.1:0-284 GCF_001605985.2 Dendrobium catenatum
GTTTTAATACTTAGCATCCTCACTGCAATGGATAATTGTGAATGTGTACTGCAACCTTCCCAAATTGGCTTTTGAGCTGAATGTAATAACTCAAAGAATTTTTGTGTCTCTATATTTGGTGGCTTTTCCACATTTGACCTTAAATTATGACATGCTACATCAAAAATAAGGTCTTCATAGGGTCTACTCATTTGATCTTCACCAAATATTTCATAAGCTGTAGATGAACCGGCATGAGCATCTTTATATGGCTCGTACTCGCCATGTGATGTCCAAATCCAATA
>NW_021590903.1:0-224 GCF_001605985.2 Dendrobium catenatum
TCGGGTTCCCGGATTCGATTCCTTTAAAAAAATGGGTTGGGTTCGAGTTGACCCGAAAACCCAAACTCAACCTGGTTTAACCCGTTTGGAAAAACACGCTATGTTGAGTCGCAGTCGCGTCACGCCTTCACCCTGCGTGCTACTGTCGAGTCGCTCATCGAGTGAAATCCCGTTTTTGTCTCGTCGCCGCCTCGCCGTCGCCCGCTTGCACTGTCACCTGCGCT
>NW_021590904.1:0-240 GCF_001605985.2 Dendrobium catenatum
AACATCACCAAACTTAACCAATACAGGAGGGTGTGGATCCAGTAACATATCTCTAAATGGTCTAAATGAATGATTTAGACATTTCCTATCACATTCATCTCAAATGAATGGACTGGGGGCTTATAGCCTTCCACTATCTGAGCAGGATTGATAGGAAGAAGAGAATTTCATTCAAGTAGAGGATCAATATCACCAAACCTTAAAAAACGCAGGAGGGTGTGGACCCAGTATCACATCTCT
>NW_021590905.1:0-762 GCF_001605985.2 Dendrobium catenatum
TTTGAATCAAGAATCAAGATTTTCAAACTCAAGTATCAAAAGTATCATGGGTTTTCTTAAGCTTTTTAAGAAGTACAAGAATGGTAAGCATTAACTTTGTGGGCTCATTTTAATGCCTCTTGACAATTGGTTGGCGCACTGCGCATCTTTTGATATACTTTGTGTATTCTATAATTTCAATTTGGCGTCTTTACGCATCTTTTATTTTTGACATCATTGGCCAATTTTTTAAATATGCTTCCTTTCTTAAATCTTAAAAACAAAGGAAAGCCCATTTTAGTGACAAAGCGAATTGCTTGATTAAGAAAATTATGAGTTAGATTCAAAAACTTGCAAAAGATTCCTATGCGATAAATAAAACGTCGGGAGATAAAAAATTTTATTTCAAAAACCAATTTAAAAGATGAAAAAGATTATAAATCAAAAGTAGGATAACCTCTTTTAGAAAATAGAGATTGAGAGTTAAAAATAAATGAGTTTCCTTCCTTTGACTGTTTTAGAGAAGTTAAACACAACTTACCAAAGATTTCAAGAAAATTTAGGAAGTATATTTTTCATTTTTAGAAAAGTGAATGTGTGTGTTGATGAGAGAAAAATAAAATTAATGAAAATAAAAACAAAAAAAAAAGATTAAAAAAAATGAAAAATAAAGAAAGACACAAATAAGGCATTTAACCATTATCTCTTTCCTGATATGATGTTTCAGAGACCAGATCTGCCCATGGGATTTTTTGCTTTTCATTATTTCCCCAGTTTAAATTT
>NW_021590906.1:0-296 GCF_001605985.2 Dendrobium catenatum
GATCGAGTAGGAGAGGGAAAGAGAAGGTTTTGGATAGGAAGAAGAGGGATTTTGAACCACCTTGAGTTATTTTTAGCCTTGGCTAGTTGGGAAAGTTATCAAAAAATGAGGATAACTTTGTATTGGTATAATTTTCATCGTGTAACTTTTTGTATGTTATAGAGTTCATGATTACGAGTATTTTAAATATTTTCTGGAAACTTTTTTTTTCACGTGTTTTAGATTTTGTGTGGTTTTAATCAGTTAAAATTAATATGGGCTCTTAAAAATAGTACCGTAATATGATTAAAGTCTTA
>NW_021590907.1:0-275 GCF_001605985.2 Dendrobium catenatum
GTTTAAACTAGAAATTTTTTAACTAAAAAGCTACTTAAAAAAATGTGGAAAAAAGACCGTAAAAAAAAAAAGCCTAAATCAGAGCATTTGAATAAGGAAACGATTTTAATACATAATAATCATTTTGTGGTTTGTTATTTAAATCTCCATATTTATAACTCTTATGTTTATTTATTTATATCATAAATTACAAATTAATTATTAAATTTGATAGTAAAGAAATTTTATAATGAAATTAAAAAAATAGACAAAAAAAAGGAAGAAATAAATTGCAA
>NW_021590908.1:0-287 GCF_001605985.2 Dendrobium catenatum
CGGTGTAGGAAGGAGGCGGTTTGACCCGCCTCCTGTACACAAGTGGAGATTGAACTGACATATCAGCATGTCACCTAGGACACTCGTACACTCATGACTCACAATGTGCTTATTCATTTTATTTTGTTCGTGAACATTCACCTAAAACAACTGTAGGACATTTGTAAGGATCTGAAGTGAAAGTTGTTCACCAGAATGTGTTATCACTCATATTTATACATATTGCTAGGAATCCAAATATGAATGCCTCGAAATAGCATCTTAGCATGTTTTACACATGCATACTT
>NW_021590909.1:0-274 GCF_001605985.2 Dendrobium catenatum
AAGTACCTATTCTTTAGTATGCAAAAGCAAATTAGACAAATACAAAGATGAGAAAGGAGGAAACAAAAACATCAAAATGAATAAAACAATAGCAAATATTTCAATTCCATTGAATAATAACATTCTAGTAAGTTTTTATGGTAAAAACACATAAAACAAGTAAAATAAAATAACCAAGTCATACACATCTGAAATTTCAAGTGAGCATAAACAAGCCCGCAAGTGTGATGGCTAAAATGTAACAACAAATACATGGAGGGCGTAGAAAGCAACA
>NW_021590910.1:0-404 GCF_001605985.2 Dendrobium catenatum
CTCGGAATGTATGATGATTGACATGAATTGTGGACTCTCACAAAGTTTTTTAAACAGAGAGAAAATTTTGGATGAAGCCGACACACACGCATATTGACTCACAAATGCACATAGATATGAATAAAGGTGTATAGAGTTTCAGCTAGGGTCTTAGATAGTCTCCTAGGGGCAGCAGGGTAATCTAGCAAAATTGTCCAACTATGAGAGAGATGGTCCTTAACAGGGAAGGACAAGACTATAGAGGACTTAACGAAGGATTCATGAACATGATCAGATGATGGATCCTGACTCACAACAATAATGGGATAGCCCAAGAAGTCACCAGCAGGTATGGGACTCAAAAGATGGAGTAGAGTGTCTAGAACAAAAGTGGGCATAGCAGATAGAGAGGTGACATGAAAGTG
>NW_021590911.1:0-265 GCF_001605985.2 Dendrobium catenatum
TACCCTAGTTTTAATAAGTTTCTGCCTTAAAGTTTCATCTTCAATCCTATAACTGATCAATCTTTTCATTTTCCTTAAAATTCTTCTCTAGTCTGTGGAGGACCATCTGCAGAATCTTGTACAATAGCCTTTACCAAATTCTGAACATGTGTTTCCTTACTTTTTGTTGGCTCAGCGATAGACTTTCTAACAGCAGTAGGGGCTGA
Organism: Dendrobium catenatum; assembly: GCF_001605985.2. NCBI lineage: Eukaryota > Viridiplantae > Streptophyta > Magnoliopsida > Asparagales > Orchidaceae > Dendrobium > Dendrobium catenatum. The sequence continues at coordinate 207 of NW_021590911.1, forward strand.
TCGAGCAATCAACCTCGCATCTTCTTCTCCATCAGCAGCGGAGAGAAGATGGAACCTAC
>NW_021590912.1:0-209 GCF_001605985.2 Dendrobium catenatum
ACTTGGATTCAATGAAAATTAGGATGTGAAATCTCAATAATCCATAGTGATCATGGTGGAGAGTTCCAAAATGAATGATTTGAATCATTTTGATAAGAGATAGGAATAGAGCATAATTTCTTAGCTCCTAGGACTCCACAGCAAAATGGAATAGAAGAAAGAAAGAATAGAACTTTGATAGAAGCTGCTAGGGCAATGTTAGCTAAGTA
>NW_021590913.1:0-303 GCF_001605985.2 Dendrobium catenatum
TCCTGCAGATAGCTGCGACGAAAATCTTCTTCCCTTGCGAAGCTCGGCCGACCGTGCCTTCGATCCTCATCACTGTGAGTGTCTTCCCCTTCATCCTCTTCCTCTCTTTTTCTTCTCATTGTTTTTCTTCATGTTCTTCTCCCTTTGCTTCATATTCCAAAGATTTCGCATTCTTAGGGTTTCGGTTAAGCACAATCGTAGCTTAGCCGTTGGTTTATAAAAATGAAATGCATTGCAAATCCTCCTTATACATTTTGGATGCAATCTTTTAAAAAAAAACAAATATACGAAACTTTCCCTAGC
>NW_021590914.1:0-425 GCF_001605985.2 Dendrobium catenatum
TGGCTCTTCACAATGTCCAACCTTCTTCTTTAAGCTAGTCGCTCTTACTTAGCAACTTCCAGCTCTTTGTAGGCTCAATCTCTAACTTTTTTGAGTCGTAGCTTAGGTGCTCGTTCTCCTATCGAAGTTAACTTCCATCTAGCAATAAATCTTTGCTTATATTTTTTCCTTACTCTGCTTTCCCTACTCCACTACTAGTTCTCCTATTACAATTTTTTTTTTCTATTTGGTTACTGTGAGATTTAACTTAAGTTGGATTAGGTTAATCCTGCAAATTCAGATTAATAGAGCACTCTTGATGATAACTTTCAAGGAAAATTTTCTACTTCTATCAGTGTGAGAGATGAATCTTTGCTAGCTTCTATTGAGATACTTTTTCATCTATCTACTTTGTTATTGATTTGTGTACAATTATTGAGATTTGT